>NC_041393.1:91865268-91904400 GCF_002162155.2 Triticum dicoccoides
GGCGGCTGGGCCCGCGGGGGCCGGGGCCGGGCCGAGCGGGCCGGCGCGGCTGGAGGAAAGAGGAGGGCGGCGGCGTGCCACGTGGCAGGCGGGGATTGGGCGCGGGGGCGGCGGCGCTGACGTGGCGAGGCCGGATTGGCCCGAGTGAGGTGGAGGTTGGACGTGTCCGGCGGGGCTGGACATGTCCGACGGGCGAGGGTAGCGGGGCTAGGGTTTCGTCTGCGAATTCATCCGTGAATTTCGGGGAAGGTCTAGTTTTATAGGTAGAGGGAACTAGGAGAGTCCAAATGAGGAGCGGTTTTCGGCCACGCGATCGTGATCGAACGACCGAGAGCATGGAGGGGAGTTAGATGGGTTTTGGGCCACTTTGGAAGGGTGTTGGGCTGCAAAGAGAAGGAGGCTTTTGCGGTTACCCGGTTAACCGTTGGAGTACCAAACGACCTCCAAATGGCATGAAACTTGACAGGCGGTCTACCGGTGCTATACCAAGGCCGCTTGGCAAGACTCGGTCCATTCCGAGAAAGTTTAACACCCACTCACAACGAAAGACAAAAGGGGGACGCCGGAGGACATAGGAGTGCCGGATCGCAAAATGGACAACGGGGAAAATGCTCGGATGCATGAGACGAACACGTATGCAAAATGAAATGCACATGATGACATGATAAAAAGCAACACGCAAGCAAAATGACATGGAAACTATGGCGAATAACTGGCAGACACCTGGCGCATCGGATCCGAGGCGTTACAAGAGCGGTGCCAAAATCTTTTGATTTAACATTGATGTGTATTATGTGGCATACTTTTGCGAAATATGGCATCGGCCACATAGTGGAAGGCAACAAATGCCCAAGCTCTTCACGTGCTCCTAGTTAAATGAGAGAAAACAGAAAGAGAGAGAGAGTGAAAAAATATCACTAGCCAGCCAACCCTATCGTATGAGCGAATGATATTGGTACCTCTTGATGACACGGCAATCTTATACACCCAGCTGCTCTAATATGTTCTCTTATTTTGCAGATAAAAAAAGACCCGGAAATGAAAAATGTGCTTGTAAGGGCATTCTTGTCCCTCAGTAGTTTTGGTGATTGATGACAGTGCCTTTGCGGACTAATCGTGTGTATTGAGCTTTTCATATATATCATGACTAAACACAAGATGATTTGATGCCCCTCGAAGATTATTAAGGACGGCGTTTCTCTACGGTTCTTTCGGTGGAGTTGATTCGTAGGAAAGCTATACTATTAAGAGGGGGTCTGCTTTGGCAAGGTTTGGGTGGAACCTCACATACACGTCCCCTCTTGCACCACCTTTCCTCTAGCTCTTTGGAGTGTTCCTCCGTCTCACCTTGTCTATGCGAAATGAAGAACTCCGTGTTGCTCTTCTCAGGATGGCGGTAGTACTTCTCCTCCGAGCGGTACTACTGTAGGAGCCAGCGGTAGTAACGGTCTCCGGCATGGTAGTACCGTGGGCTCCCATGGTAGTACCGCTCCTCATAAGCGGTAGTACTATGAGTTCTGGATTGGCGCCGCTGCTCAAGCGGTAGTAGGGGTGGATATAATTTTTTACATCCGTGCCCTACACGGTAGTACCGTGCTGCGGCGCGGTAGTACCGTGTCGCCTGGCCAGGTACAGCAACAGGAGCGGAGGTAGGGGCGGATGTAATTTTTTACATCTCCACCCTTCATGTTATTACCGCACCCCTGGTCGCGGTAGTACCGTGTCAGACTTTCTCTCGACAATTTCTCAGCGGAGGTAGTCATGAATGTAATTTTTTACATCTGTGCCTACCGTGCCTGGCCTGTGGCTGACCTGGGGTAGTACCGCATAGGGCCGTGGTAGTACTGCGCCTGCGGTTCTACCGCGCCCTGTCCATGCTCTTTTGTTCAGGTCCAGGCTCTGCCGCGCCCATGGTAGTACCGCGGTCCACCGCGGTTGTACTGCAGGCCCGTGCGGTAGTACTGCTCCTGTGGTGCGGTAGTTCTGCGGGTCACAGACTGAGTGGTGGGTAACGGTTGGAATTGTCCCCCCACTATATAAGGGGGTCTTCTTCTCCAAGAAGACTCACCTCTTCTAACCGTAAACACCACTGTTGCTCCAAGCTCCATTTTCGCCCGATCTCTCTCCCTAGCCAATCAAACTTGTTGATTTGCTCGGGATTGGGTGAGAAGGCCCCGATCTACATTTGCACCAAGAGAAATTTGATTCCCCCCCACTAATCCCTAGCGGATCTTGTTACTCTTGGGTGTTCGAGCACCCTAGACGGTTGAGGTCATCTCGGTGCCATAGTCCATTGTGGTGAAGCTTCATGGTGTCGTTGGGAGCCTCCAATGAAGTTGTGGAGATTGCCCCAACCTTGTTTGTAAAGGTTCGGTCTCCGCCTTCAAGGGCACCAATAGTGGAATCACGGCATCTCGCATTGTGTGAGGGCGTGAGGAGAATACGGTAGCCCTAGTGGCTTCTTGGGGAGCATTGTGCCTGCACACCACTCTAACGGAGACGTACTTCCCCTCAAAAGGAAGGAACTTCGGTAACACATCCTCGTCTCCACCGGCTCCACTCTTGGTTATCTCGTGCCTTTACTTGTGCAAGCTTATTTGTGTTGTATCCCTTGCTTGCTTATGTGCTAGTTGTTATTGCATCATATAGGTTGCGCACATAGTTGCATATCTAAACAACCTACTTTGATGCAAAGTTTAAATTGGTAAAGAAAAGTTTAAAAAGTCTTAGTTGCCTATTCGCCCCCCCCCCTCTAGTCAACTATATCGATCCGTTCAATTGGTATCAGAGCCTCGTCTCTTTATTAAGGAGTTTGTCGTTCGAAGAGTATGGTTGACACCACAGACGGTGTGGAGGAGCACTCCAGTGTGAATCCTATCTCGTCTACGGCCGATGGGGGAACCACGGTCTCTCGTGAGGAATTCAATGTGGCTTTGGACACATTGAAAACCTCCATGACGACCGAGGTTGAAAGCATGTTTACTAAATTCCTAGAAGGACTTAAACTGTCTACCTCGCCGATGAAAGTGGGTGATCCCACTAACAAGGTGACAGATGCTACCTCCGACAAGGGGGAAGCTAATAGTGAAAAGGGTCCTTCTACTAGTGGTAGAAATGGCACCGGCATCTTTGCCCATGTGGAACCTCCAACTTAGGGAGGGCCGATTCCCTCTACTCATTTAAATCATGCCGGTCCTCCTCCTAAGATTGTTAAAACTGAGGATTTTGATTCTTGGGTGTATCGCTTCAAGCTTCATTTAAATCATGTGAATATGAATCTTTGGAGAATTATGGAAGAAGCTTTCTATCCACATGACCCAAGCAACTTCACCCCTAGAGAAGCCGTGGATAATCAATTCAATGAGAATGCTCTCTTCATCATCCAAGATGCAATTCTACCCGAAGATCTCCCTTATCTTCGACCCTACGCCATGGCCAAAGACGCGTGGCATTGCGTTGGGTCTCTCTATCGGGGAAGCTCAAGCATTCAATGCTCCAACTATGAAATGGTGCAAGATGAAGTCGATGAGTTTGCAATGAAGGAAGATGAAGAACCTCGTGAGCTCTTTCGAAGAGTAACCAAACACGCGGTCTCACTCCGAGATCATGGGAGCAAGGACACGGATGACAATTGGATCAAGCGCAAGTTCCTCAAGGCCATGATTCCCTACAACAAGGCCATGTCCTCTGTCATTCGTCAAAGACCGGACTTCCACTCCATGACCTCAAGTGAAGTGTTGGATGAGTTTGTTGCAATGAGCATCTTGGACAAGACCGCCGATAACGCGGTGCTCCGGTCTCAAAGGGCAAAGAAGCCCAACCTTGACTTGAAGGCCAAGGTTATTGTGGAAGAAGAGGAAGAAGAGAAAGATGAGGAGAGCAAACCCGAAGATACAAAATATGATTATCTTGAGCACATGGCTCTTGCTTCAAGGCAACTTTGGAGCAAGAAGAACTCAAGACCCAACTTCAGCAAGAACAACTCATGTGGCTTCAAGGGCAAGCAACGAGTAAGAACTTGTTACAACTGTGGCAATGTGAGCCATTTCGTTGCGGATTTTCCTTACGAGAAGCGGGAAGACAATGGTGGCAAGCTCATCCGAAAAGACAAAGCCAAGTCCTTCCCCAACAAGAACAACTTCACCATGAATACTCCTACTCGAGGGTTGGTGGTTCAAGAATAATACCGTGAGGATGACGATGATGATGAAGATAATGAAGCAATGGCCATGGCATCCGTCGCCATTGCCACAACTCCCTGGATGTCTCTCTTCGATTCACCCAATGAGAACATCACCACCAAGTGCCTCATGGCTAAAGCCACCAACAAGGTAACCCCAACATCAAAACCACCATCATTACTAATCCCTCTTTGACGGATGACATTGATGAAAGTGAAGGGTCTAATGAGGAAGTAAATGAATTTGAGTCTTTTATAAGTAAACTCAAGGGCAAATCCAAGAAGCAGTTTGTTGATCTCTTGGAACAACTTGGTGAAGCCAATGACATGATCGAGGCTCATGAAGAAACCATGTCTAAGATGGAAGGCCATAGTCGTGACTATGTCAATGAGATATCGGATCTTTCTAATGCTCTTGAGGAAGAGCGTGGGCATCGTTTGACTCATGAGGAGTCACACAATGGTGACCATGATAAATTAAAGAAAGATCTTGATCATGCTATTGTTGTCTCTCGTGTGGCTAACTCCGAGAAGGTTAAACTTGGGGTTGATCTTGCTAGACTCAAAGAGGAGTTTGATGTACTTGACAAGGCTCACAAGGCCTTGAAGGGTGCTCATGCTAGCCTCAAGGAGTCTCATGCTCAACTCCAAGTGAAGTTAACCAAGGAGAAAGCCACTTTTCCTCATATGGTCTTAATTGATAACGCAAATGCTACTAACCCATGTTGTGAGCATGTGCATCTTGTGGAGGAGAGTGCACAGTTGAAAGAGCAATTGAAGAAAGGTCTTGTGACATGCATTCAAGGTGAGAAAAACCTCAATGACCTTTTGAGCAATCAAAAGGAAGTTGTGGCCAAGGAGGGAGTTGGGTTTACCCCCAAGTCCAAGAACAAGAAGAAGAATGACTAGACCAAACGACCTCCTCCTCTCAAGAAAACATTTGTGAAGGAGGGAGAGGGTGCTCCTAAGGAGAAGAAGAACAATGTCAAGAAGGGTAATGCCATCTCTTCCAACAAAGGCGGCGACTTTAACCCCTCTTATGTGTTATGTCGTGCTAGTGATGGACATGTTTATGCAAAATTTGTTGGTTCTCCTTATGAGTATATTGAATGGTCTATTTGGGTTCCCAAGACCCTTGTTGCTAACATCAAAGGACCCATTATTCAATTGGTACCTAAAACCAAGCATCGATTTCATGTAGGGGTTTGCTTCCGGTGGAGGATCATGGTTGCTCGATAGTGGGGCAACAAATCATATGACCGGAAGCAAGGACTTGGTGGTGGACGTGCAAAAGATCCCATCTATGCCCACCAATGTCGAGTGGGGTGATGCCTCATCTTCTAAGTTATTGGGTCTTGGCAAGGTTGTCATTTCTCATGATCTAACGATCGAGAAAGTCATTCTTGTCGAGTCCCTTGCATTCAATCTTCTTTCCGTTCGTCAACTTGCACTCATGGGTTTTGCCACTTTCTTTGATATTGATACCATGGCCCTCTTGTGGAGCAAGACTCTTAAAGTAGCCTTTGTTGGGCATGTCGAGAATGGTCTCTATGTGATTAACTTTTCGGAGCGACCCACTAAGACCGCGACATGCCTAATGGCTAAAGTTGATGTGGGATGGCTTTGGCATCGCCATTTAGCCCATGTCAATATGAGATCTTTGCAAAGTCTTCTCAAGGGGGACCATGTCCGTGGACTAACAAATGTTAGTTTTGCCAAAGATCGTGCTTGCAGTGCTTGTATCGAAGGGAAGCTTCATGAGAAGGCTCACCCTCCCACGACTATCATCTACTCGAAGAGACCCTTGGAGCTCCTTCACATGGACCTCTTTGGGCCTCCATCCTTTGATAGTCTTGGGGTAGAAAGTATTGCTTGGTGATTGTGGATGATTATTCTAGATACACTTGGGTATATTTCTTCAAGAGGAAGAGTGAAACTCAACAAACCGTCATCGACTTTGCTAATGAAGCTCAACGCCAACATGATGCAAAGATCTTGACAATAAGAAGTGAAAACGGCACCGAGTTCAAGAGCTACACCTTGGATGAGTTTGTTAGTGATGGGGGGATCAAGCATCAATATGCTACACCATATACCCCTCAACAAAATGGTGTCGCGGAGAGGAAGAACCGGACGTTGATGGATGCGGCAAGAACCATGATGGCGGAGTTCAAGTCTCCGTAGAACTTTTGGGCTGAAGCCATCAACACAGCATGTCATGCATCCAATCGGCTCTATCTCCGCAAAGGCTTGAACAAGACTCCTTATGAAATACTTACCGGTAACAAGCCCAACCTCAAGTACTTCCGTGTGTTCGGGTGTAAGTGTTTCATTCTCAAGAAAGGTGTTCATTTGTCTAAATTTTAGGCTAGAACTTATGAGGGCATATTTGTTGGTTATGCTACAAACTCTCATGCTTACTGTGTCCTCAACAAATCCACCGGACTCATTGAGGAGACGTGTAACGTGGAGTTTGATGAAAATAACGGCTCCCAAGTGGAGCAAAGTGGTACTTGTGATGTAGGTGATGAAATTCCTCCCCAAGTCATAAGAAGAATGGGTGTGGGTCATATCCTACCCATTGAGGAACCCCTTGTGGCCGAAGGAGAAGGGCAATGTTCCACTCAAGTGGAGCCATCACCAACCCAAGACCCACATGCTTCCAAAGAACATAGGGAAGGCCCTCAACCTCGTGAACAAGACCAAGGGCAAGATCAACCTCAAGATGGTGGTGAACCACCAAATGATACCCAAGGTCAAGTTCTTCCCCTCGAGCAAGTGCAAGATAAAGAGCAAGCTCAAGATCTAGAACAAGCTCAAGACGACGCTCAAGATAATCAAGTTAATCCTCCTCCCTCCACATCTGAGGAGGAATTAGAGCGTTGTGCCGCGAAGACCGCTTCCAAGATGACCACCAAAGTTCATCTCATGGAGAATGTGGTTGGAATCCTAAGAAAGGGGTAAGCACTCTTAGACAATTAGCAAACTATTGTGAACATCATGTGTTTGTCTCTTGTGTTAAACCCCAAAAGGTCTATGAGGCGCTCGAAGATTCGGATTGGCTCAATGCCATGCATGAAGAACTCAACAACTTCGAGTACAACAAGGTGTGGAGTTTGGTGCCAAGGCCGTCGGGGAACCACAACGTCATTGGAACCAAGTGGATTTTCAAGAACAAGCAAGATGCTCATGGGAACATCATTCGCAACAAGGCAAGATTGGTAGCACAAGGATACTCCAAAGTTGAGGGTATCGACTACGGTGAAACCTTTGCTCCCGTTGCTGCCTTGAATCCATTCGTTTGTTGATTGCTTATGCTTCCCATCACAACTTTAAGTTACAACAAATGGATGTGAAGAGTGCTTTTCTTAATGTTCCTATTAATGAGTTGGTTTATGTCAAGCAACCCCCCAGGTTCAAGGATACCTACTTGTCGGATCATGTGTATCAACTCGATAAGGCACTCTATGGCCTCAAACAAGCCCCACGTGCGTGGTATGACCACCTTACCGAGTTGTTACAAGATCGTGGATTTAAGGTTGGGCAAATCGATCCCACTATTTTTTTCTAAGAAGGTCAAAGGGGAGTTGTTTGTATGCCAACTATATGTTGATGATATTATCTTTGGTTGCCCTAACAAAGCTTTCAATGAGGAATTTTCCGCTCTCATGACCTCTAAGTTCAAGATGTCTTCGATGGGAGAGTTGAAGTTCTTCCTTGGTTTTGATAACAAACAAAGAAGAGAACGTACCTTCATCAACCAAGCCAAATACACTCAAGACATGCTAAAAATATTCAAGCTAAGTGATGTCAAGCCGGCTTCTACTCCAATGCCTACCAAGTGCCAACTTGACATTGATCCCAATGGTAAAGCGGTGGATCAAAAGGTATATCACTCCATGATTGGATCCTTGATTTACCTTTGTGCATCTAGACCGAATATCATGTTGAGTGTGGGAATATGTGCAGGGTTTCAAGCCGCACCGAAGGAAAGCCACTATGTGGCGGTCAGGAGTTTCGATATTTGGCTCATACCCCAAACTTTGGCTTATGGTACCCAAGAGGAGCAAACTTCAAGCTTGAAGGATATACTGATTCCGATTGGGCGGGAGACAAAGTGGATAGGAAGTCCACTTCCGGAGGGTGCCAATTTCTTGGTTGCTCTTTGGTGAGTTGGTCTTTCAAGAAGCAAAGTTGTGTGTCTCTGTCGTCCACTGAAGCAGAATATGTGGCGGCCGGTAGTTGTTGTACACAACTCCTATGGATGAGGCAAACTTTAAAGGAGTACGGTGTCATTTTTGACAAAGTGCCTCTTTGGTGTGACAATGAGAGTGCCATCAAGATTTCTCTCAACCCGGTGCAACACTTCAAGATGAAGCACATTGAGATTCAGTATCACTTCATCCGGGATGATATTAGGCGAGGGGAGATCGAGCTCAAGTATGTTAACACTCATGATAACCTTGCAGATATTTTCACGAAGCCCTTGGATGAAGCAAGATTTCGTGAGTTAAGGCATGAGCTAAATATCATTGATTCGAGCAATGTGACTTGAACCCTTGCACACCCCACCTCACTCAACTTGTTGTCTAGTTTAGGTGTAGGCATGGACATATGGGGAGTGTTATTCTCTCAATGAACTCTTCCTCCCCCCATTATGCATAAATTGATCAACTCTTTCACATTAGCCATTTTTGATGGTACTTGTGCTTCAAAGACGAGTTTTGGTCATGGGCCCAAGGATAAACTTCGTGGTACCATACCAATTGACTCAAACATAGGTGGCTCTGGCCACCGCCCTCTCCTTGGAGAAGTTGTGTCTCTTATTTGGTCGTCGTTGTCGTGTGCCTTCCTCCTCTCCTTGCCGTGTTTGGGTCGTCGTTTGTGTTTGCCTCTTTGTTGGTCGGTGTTTTCCGGAGGTTGTTGTGCTTTCTCTCCCCTTCTCTCGTGTGTTTTTGCACTTTCTTGGTTTACGGTACTACCATGGCGAGCCACGGTACTACCCCAGGAGTTGGTGGCTCTACGTTTTGTTCGTGGCCCTCTAGGGGCACGATACTACCGCTACCTTTGCGGCAGTAATTTTTTACTGCCGCTAAAAGAGTGGTACTACCGCCCAACGCGCGGTACTTCCGCCCTGGTGGTACTACCGCGATGACCCACTGTACTTCCGCGCCCACGCAAGCGGGTGGGGGTTAAGAGCGGGACAGGGGGACTTCTACCTTCCCCATACCCATTCATCTCTTTTCCCCACCCCGCCTCTCTCTCTCCTGCCCAAGAACGGCGCCGGAGGCCTTCGCCGGATCTCCGTCTCCTGCCGCTCTCCTCGGATTCCGACCGGTGGGATCGTTCCCCACCTTGCCCTCTTGCCATGGACCAAGGTTTTTCCCCAAGTTCCTCTCCTTTTTGTCCTTCCTTGTGCTTTTAGCTTTTGGGGAGATGCATGTCGTGTTCTTGAGATTTTTGGGTAAATCTATGCAAGTGGGATTCGTAGGAGAGTGGTAGTGTAGTAAGCATGCTCTTTGGATAGTCAAGATAGTTCTGGCTGATCAACGGTAGTATCGATGTTGTCGTGCGAAGGTTCTAGATCCAGATCCACGACTTTTGTCGTGGTTTTCGATCCGCGCTGTACTACCGCTCCTCCTGGAGCGGTACTACCGCAGCCTCGCCTGGTTCTGATGCCTTGCGGCACTTCCGCACCTCGGTGCGATACTACTGCTTGGCATCCGGAAGTAAAAAATTACTTCCGCCCCAAGTGTGGTACTACCGTGCCACCCCAGCATGGTACTACCGCGGCTGGAGCGGATGTAATTTTTTACATCCGTAACCCTGCCCGGTACTACCATAGATTCATCCAGCGCCCTTTTGTGTTGTCCAGATCTCATGCTTTTTGTTTCTTTCGGTTTGGCCTCTGTCTTTTGCATTGATCCTTCTTGTTCCCGTGCGTGTCTTTTGTGTTTTTGTGTCTAGGTGGTGGCTCCAGTTCTTTTGCTCGTCGCTCGAATCCCAGCCGCGACACAGGGTCAAAGCGGGTGCGCAGCCCAGATGAAGCTCCAGAGGGGTCCTCTGCTTCCCAATGCAGGACCAAGCACACTGCCAGCAAACAGAAGGAGCCCGTCGTGGGCATGGATGAGATGCCCTAGGCCGAGTTTGTGATTCGAAGGAAGCTCAATCCCTATGTGACTCCCCGGGCTAGCTCGCGAGGCAATGATCTCTTCTGGAACAAGCAGCAGAATCTGATCTATATGGATGTGCTCAAGGCCAAGCAGAATCACTATGTCGAAGTTCACTGGATTGACATGCATCACATGAGGCAGGACAAGCACCGTGGCTACTTTGGAGAGGCCTTGGATCTTGTGGAGCAGTTCGGCATTGAACACATGCTCACCTTCCACAAGGATTTTGATCCAAAGATCATAGCACAGTTCTTTGCTTCAGTCCACTTTGGCGTTGATGAAGCAAGGACCAGGACTTGGTTGACCAATGGTCGACCGATGTCTGCTACCTGGAAGGAGTTCATGGAGTTGCTTCAAGTTCCCGATGATGGGCTCGACTCGCCAGTTGGAGTTTGCCCTCATGCCAATTTTGAGTCTGCCAACAAGAACAAGCTCATGCCATTCCTAGTTCAGAAGACTCTTCCAAGCACGAAGAAGGTGTGGGTGCTTAACCCCTTCCTTGACATCATGCATAGGCTCTTCCAGAACACACTATTCCCGCATATTGGTGACATGGGACAGGTGCATGCTTACCTCGTTGACATGATGCTCCTTTGTGAGGAGGCCCGTCAGGCTCAGACTCAGCCACTTGATGTCTCACATATCACGTGGTGTGAGCTTCAGTTCGCCGTGTTCAACCGTAAGGTCAGCATCTATGGGCCTTACATGTTCCACCTGATCTCCAAGACTTGGGAGCAGCTCTTTCCCAATGATGAGTTTGAAGCTCCAGGCTGGATTCGTCATGAGCCCATCAAGCTCCGCATCAAGCCCCAATGGGCTAATACCACCACTGCTA
The DNA here is from genome assembly GCF_002162155.2 of Triticum dicoccoides. NCBI lineage: Eukaryota > Viridiplantae > Streptophyta > Magnoliopsida > Poales > Poaceae > Triticum > Triticum dicoccoides. Next base: position 91,876,457 of record NC_041393.1, read on the forward strand.
CTAAGGCTGCCAGGATGGCTGTGGATGAGGAGGAGATTGAGGAGGAAGAGGCTGCTGAGGACCATTCTGCTTTCACTACTCCCTCTGCTGAGCCTTCTTGGGCGAAGAAGCTGAAGAACAAGATGAAGAGGCTATTCTGCATGCAGGTTTAGGGTCAGTACAAGGCCCATGTTGCTCAGAAGGACGGTCGCCGTCGCGACATCAGGATCTTGAGGGCGTGCGGGGAGGACGTGGCCGGTGGCTCTGAGAAGCACATTACCCCTGAGGCTGCCTGGATGGCTAAGCAGGGCTACCACTGGACCGATTCTGAGCAGGAGTACATTCCTGCTGCGGAGTCTGGCGACGAGGAGTCGTTTTCCGCCTGAGCTACCACCTTTGTTGTAGGTGCCCTCTCTGCCTTTTTGGTGTCTGGATGCCAAAGGGGGAGAGAGTGTAGGATTTGCGTGTTGTGTGTCGTGTGTTTTGTCGTTTGCTTTGCTTTCCGTCATTGAACTTATTTGCTTTGGTTTGGTTGTGCTCATGAGACTAAGTTTATCATATGGTGTAAGACATATGCACTCTATCGTACCTCATTACCTTATTGAGCTTACGCTATATCTTGCAATTTATGTTTTGCTCATACCTATTATCTTGTTTAGTGTTAGCCTTACCATTGCAAGATATGCCTTATTTCTAAAATATAGGGGGAGTGGTGATCCTAGTATTTGTGCCGTGCAGTCCAAAGCAGTTTACTCTCTAGCACGAATCTAGGGGGATCTCGTCTATATTTTAGAGATGTGGGGTTTGCTTGTGCTATATTCATTCCCTGTGTGCAAATCCCGTATTGTCATCAATCCACCAAAAAGGGGGAGGTTGTAAGGGCATTCTTGTCCCTCCGTAGTTCTGGTGATTGATGACAATGCCTTTGCGGACTAATCATGTGTATTGAGCTTTTTAGATATATCATGACTAAACACAAGATGATTTGATGCCCCTCGAAGATTATTGAAGACGGCGTTCCTCTACGGTTCTTTCGGTGGAGTTGAGTCGTACGAAAGACGTACTATTAAGAGGGGGTCCACTTTGGAATGGTTTGGGTGGAATCTCACGTACACGTCCCCTTTTGCACCACCTTTCCTCTGGGTTTTTGGAGTGGTCCTCCGTCTCACCTTGTCTATGCAAAATGAAGGACTCCGTGTTGCTCTTCTCAGGTTGGCGGTAGTACTGCTCCTCCGAGTGGTACTACCGCAGGAGCCAGCGGTAGTACCGGGCTCCGGCACGGTAGTACCATGGGCTCCCATGGTAGTACGGCTCCTCATAAGCAGTAGTACCATGAGTTCTGGACTGGCGCCGCTGCTCAAGCGGTAGTAGGGGCGGATGTAATTTTTTACATCCGCGCCCTATGCGGTAGTACCGTGCTGCGGCGCGGTAGTACCGTGTCGCCTGGCCAGGTACAACAGCAGGAGCGGAGGTAGGGGCGGATGTAATTTTTTACATCTGCACCCTTCACGGTAGTACTGCACCCCTGGTCACGGTAGTACCGTGTCGGTTTTTCGCTCGACAATTTCTCAGATGAGGTAGTCACGGATGTAATTTTTTACATCTGTGCCTACCGTGCCTGGCCTGTGGCTGACCTGTGGTAGTACCGCATAGGGCGGTGGTAGTACCGCGCCTGCAGTTCTACCGCGCCCTGTCTGTGCTCTTGTGTTCAGGTCCAGGCTCTGCCGCGCCCACGGTAGTACCGCTAGCCCGTGCGGTAGTACCGCTCCTGTAGTGCGGTAGTTCCGCGGGTCGCGGGCTGAGTGGTGGGTAATGGTTGGAATTGTCCCCCCACTATATAAGGGGGTCTTCTTCTCCAAGAAGACTCACCTCTTCTAACCCTAAACTCCATTGTTGCTCCAAGCTCCATTTTCTCCCGATCTCTCTCCCTAGCCAATCAAACTTGTTGATTTGCTCGGGATTGGGTGAGAAGGCCCCGATCTACACTTCCACCAAGAGAAATTTGATTCCCCCCACTAATCCCTAGCAGATCTTGTTACTCTTGGGTGTTTGAGCACCCTAGACGGTTGAGGTCACCTCAGAGCCATAGTCCATTGTGGTGAAGCTTCGTGTTGTCATTGGGAGCCTCTAATTAAGTTGTGGAGATTGCCCCAACCTTGTTTGTAAAGGTTCGGTCGCCGCCTTCAAGGGCACCAATAGTGGAATCACGGCATCTCACATTGTGTGAGGGCGTGAGGAGAATACGGTGGCCCTAGTGGCTTCTTGGGGAGCATTGTGCCTCCACACTGCTCTAATGTAGACGTACTTCCCCTCAAAAGGAAGGAACTTCGGTACCACATCCTCGTCTCCACCGGTTCCACTCTTGGTTATCTCATGCATTTACTTGTGCAAGCTTATTTGTGTTGTATCCCTTGCTTGCTTATGTGCTAGTTGTTATTGCATCATATAGGTTGCTCACATAGTTGCATATCTAGACAACCTACTTTGATGCAAAGTTTAAATTGGTAAAGAAAAGTTTAAAAAGTGTTAGTTGCCTATTCACCCCCCCCCCTCTAGTCAACTACATCGATCCTTTCGGTGTTGCACTATAACAATCTCATCGAATGCCTTGATCTCCATCTTACAGAAATTGATTTGATCGACTACCGAGGCAGCACATCTGAGATTAAATTGGCCAGGTTCTTTGTTCTGGAGGCAAGTGTGCTCAAGGTAATGAGGTTTGGCGTGCTGATCACCGCAAGCGTCTAAGCCTAAATGACAAAGACTCCATTGAAGCTGAATTTGTTTTTGAAACGTCAAGTGGCCAGAGACTCGAAAACTTATTTGCCCATTAGTGACTTGTCAGGGCGGTGGATTTTAGTTTGTACGATAATGTTGCATCCACTTAAAGTAACAAAAGTTCTTACGTAAACTTCCTAGTAATTCCCTCTTTGTAGGTGCAGCATTACTCCTAACATTTGTAATATCCGTTTGAAACTTGTAATATTGCCGTGTCCTATTCCTGCGTTTTCAAAACCCTGCGAATCAAACAGGTCCTGAGTTGGTGATGATGTTGTGCCTCCCATCTTTCATCAATAGCCGTCGGATCTAGATTTGACGCATACAAACCAAACGTGTCCATTTTTGCGAAAAGATGTCCGCACTTGTTCCCTATTTACAAACAACTCCTTGTCTCTCACAATCAGCCTTATCTCCTCCCCACCACATCTAGAAGGCCCTGGAAAAATCTGGCGCGATGGCTGCTGCCGGCGCCGTCCACCCCCAATCTTGGTGTTCCGTGCAATGCACGGGCATCTACGCACGGGAAATTATGTCGAACAGGGCTAGTTGTAAGCAGGCTAGCTCTACAGCCATGATGATAGTGAATGCAGACGGTGAGGCTGACTATGGTATGCCGAACACGACATCTATACTCAGGTGTCATCTCCGGCGCAGGGTCTTGTCACTTCACTGTGAGGAGCAGCACGTAATAATTTGACCAACGGGTAGTACAGTGCTAGTACTCTGACTACATTGGTACTACTACTACTAGTACTATTAGCACCACCGTCTGGAGAAGTACTACCACGTCCATCTGGATTTTAGTATTTGACTAGCAATATCTAGTAATGCATGTCACAAAAAATGTACTACTCCCTTTGTAAATAAATACATGGTGTATTGTTTTATTCCTATCGCGAGAGAACTTAATGTCTTTTCGCTAACTAATACAATTACATGCAATGAACTAAACACTGCATGTCATGTTTGGTAGTCTCAAGTCATTGAAAGCATGCACGGCGCATGTCTCTCATTGGTTTATATGTCACGAAATAAGAAACGAGGAGGGAGTTAATGTACCGTGCCTAAGTGTTTTGGGATTATTTGGTTTTTGTAAGGTGACTTACACAACATTTTTGTTTACATGCATTAACATTTTATTAGTTAAATCAAAGGTTAAAACTTGGCGTAAAATGCAAAGGGGGCCAATAAACCTGTAAACATCAAACTTCTCTCGTTTGGCCCCAACTAGAGGTCCGGTGAGATGACTATATATTGCACCGACACGGAGGGGGATGCAACTTCATTGACTAACTGCAACTGCCTTTGGGTGAATGACATGTGGGCCCAAAGGGTGGCTGGCGCACCTATCATACAGCCAAAGGCAAGTGCAGTAGAGGGCCGAGGAGTAGTACGAAATCCTACGGACCTACGCACGCTAACCAAGGGCAAGAGTGATCACTCGAATCGCAAGATCAGTTGACTAGAAGCTAAGCTAGACCCGTGGAGGCAATGAGCGCGAGAATCGGCCGGCTGTGCCAGATGGTCCACGACGCCGGCCTGCGGGCCGGAACTGAGAAACGTCTCGAGGTATTGCTTGAGGCCGCCAGGGAGAGGGGCCGCTTGGACGACAGCTTCGTCTCCTTGTTCAACGAGGTCCTCATTGGTATCCTCGACAAGTTCACCATCGTGTAGAAGCTTGCAGACGACTTTGACGTACGCCTCCAGCCGACGTGCCAAGACTCTGCGATGCCCGCCACCCTCAACAGCCATTATGGTGACAACCTCTTCGACGCACTAGTGGCCCTGCGACTGCCCGCCGTCGCGCCGGAGAATGTCCACCTCGTGGTCGCGCTCGCCGCGCAGCGCCTGGCGCAGCAAGACACCATCGACATAATCACCCACGTCTACGCGCAAATCGTCCATAAGGACTACTACATGCAAGAGGAGGACGATAGGACGCTGGCCTTCTTGGATCGCAGGACAACCTTGGATGGCATTGTTTAGAAGCACGTTGAGCTCGCCGCCAACGCCGCAGCTCCTAACACGTCGGTTGGTGACCCGACGCACTACGGTGTGAGGATGTCGTTGATGGATCCGTATGTATTTTTATCTTTCCGTCAAATCCGTGTAGTAGTATATGGTACTACTAGTAATTATCTTACCTTTCGCATCAACTTCATAATTTTCGTACGTACTTCATGCATGAACGGTGCCAGAGCCAAACTTCTCATTACTTTGGGCAAAATCGTTATTTTCTATCTCTCGGTCGCGCCATGGAGCAGAACCAAATTTTACAAGTTACGAGTTCAAAAGGAAAAGGCTGTCGTGTTCGCGTCGCACCCCCACACAGTTGGTCCAGCACGCCACTCAAGGGGGAATGCATGCGGTGTTGCATTTTCACTTACAAGTGGAACCGCTGTTGAGCAAACCGACTATCAGCAAACCCCCACCCCGCCCACCGCGCGATGGCTGGGAAAACAGGAGGGAGAAGAGATGGCTATAGCACGGACTCCAAGAAAACTGGTGTCGGATGGGACTCGTTTGGGTGGCGTGTGCCGTACTGCTAGACGTGAATGCTAGTTATGGCCCATGCCACCCCACTATAACGAGCCTATATCAAGGTGCTGGTTGCATAGAACAAATTTCCTGGAGTCCGTGCTCAACCCTCCTCTATCTCTCTTCTCAGCCAGCCAGCGGACGCGCGGAGCCCATCATCTATTTGCTCACATGCGGTCCCACATGTCAGTGAAAACGCAAGAGGACCCACTGAACCTGCACATCTTTCACCTCCACGTGCTGGTGATGAAAACCAAATCCAATAAAGATCTTCGGCAGCCACTTTAGGAGTTACTCAAGAGTAGTAAGATTCTATTTACAGTTTAACCCAAGATGCACATCACGTGGCTTCAACTACCACTCTATTTTCTTGCATGACACGACCTGGATGTTGGATGTCGCACGTGTCGGCGAAAAGAGGAAGAACCCGACCAAATCTTCGGTTGTGCTCTTGGATTAGACTAGTTGTGCTAACTTAAAAGTTTTATTGTGTACTCCCTCCGTTCCAAAATACTTGACATCCATTTATCCAAAAATGGATGTACCTATACTAAAACATGTCTAGATACATCCATATTTTGACAAATAGAAGGCATGTATTATAGAACGGAGGGAGTAGAATGGATGCAAGTTTTGGTATTGGGAAGAAGAGTACATCGATATATTGACAAAGCGCAATTTAGTAGATGTTCTAGCACTTTTAGCTAGCATAGAGACTAGAGATGAGACTAGTGTACTTGTTGATGCTCCTACTAGAATAGAGACTAGACATGAGACTAGATGCGAGGAAGCAACGTCTACTTCTTTACACTTGAAGAAGAAAGAAGCACACAAGATCGAGCCTCCACAGATCAACAATGAATGCATCGAGAAGGCACTAATCCAACCTACAGGAGCAGTTATGGAGGTTGGATATCTTCTAAAATGTATTCTTGTGGTTCTTGTTTTCTTTGGTCTTGCTTTTCTAGTCAAAATTATCATTAGAGTTCGTGCAAAACAGAGGTCCCTTTGGGGTCGTGCGTTGGAGTTGGCCTTACAAGTGGGACCGCAGTTGAGGAAATCGACTATCAGCAAACCCCCACCTTGCCCGCCACACGATGGCTGAAGTTAGAGAAACGACAAGGTTGAAGAGATTGCTCTAGCACGGACTCCAAGAAATATGGTGTCAGATGGATGTCGTGTTGGTGGCATGTGCCGTACTCCTAGACGTGAATGGTTGATCTAGCCCATGCCACCCTACTAGTCTTACTACTTATATAGTACTAGTATCGAGGATTCGAGGTGCTGGTTACGTACAGCGAACACATTAACATAATGCTACAGTAAAAACACCCGCCCGATGCGCGAAGCATGTGAAGCTAGTACAAATAGTGTACTACTATTGTTGATTGTCCTCATCCGATAACCTGTTGCAATGCACGTACAATTATGTATTCGGAAAATATTTTTTTGCCTCATCGCACCACTCACTCAGAGAAGCGACTCGAAAGCCATTCATAAATTTAGTAAGTTTATCACAGGCATATCATTTTATTACATACAATAGGTCATCAACCCACATCGACAATAAGGATACATTATAAATACAAAAGTTTTCATCACACAACAAATAACAAGCAATGAAATGAACTTCAACTCAACCAATCCTCGGCGTTGGAAACGCTTGCTTTGAACCACAAGTGATTCTCTAGGACAGGCCATCCATTGTCAATCTCGAGACCAACACATGACTGATCATCCAGGCTGAAGCAGCCTACTATATTAGTACCAGGGTAGGGAACCACCCAAATGTCCGAGGAATAGATACAGTTGCTTCTCATAAATGGTACTAGTAACGTTGTGTCAACAGCAGTAGGATCACCTTTCACCATCATTGGATAGTTTTGTCCTAGGAAGAGCGAGTTTTCTCCCAGACTATCAATTTTGTACCAGGGAGAAGGTGTTGGTGCTAGCACACTAGTATCCATCCCGAATACCATGCAACGAGTGTTGGAATAGGTCCGGATAGTGCGACCATGGGAGACTACACCTGCTTCCTTAGTAGTAACATCATCAGTGGGCTATATACACACAAGAAGAGGTGATCTATCGGAATTAGTTGCCAGGTGCCATAGAGTATATGGGCGCTGCTCGTCCTCATGCTCGTGATCATCACCATTGTTATCTCCCCCTTGGTTATAAAAAATTTCAAGTATAGGTGGTGGAATGTTCAGAGGACCTTGGAAACACAAGAAGAAGGTTAATTAGTAAAGGGAAACTTGCCAACCCGCATGCATGTGGATGAAACAATTATAATTACGATGGAAGACAAATGTACCGAAACTACGAGGATCCCATGCAAAAACAGTGCCATGAGTGGTGGAAGCTAACACAAGGCCCTCGTATTGAATTGCATCACATCACTCATCCATGTACAGAAACTGATTTTTGAGCAATATCCATCCAGTCGAACCACAAAGGACAGCAACAAGCTTGTCGAAGATAGCAACAACTTCATAGTTCTTGTAATTCCTAGAGCGGTTGGGAACTCGACAAATTGCTATCTTCCGTAGAAGACAGTCACCATGAACGCATTTGAACATGCGTACAATACTGGCATGCTCAACCTCTAGGCAGTCTGCTGAGATTTTTGGAAGTGGAACCCGTTGACGAGTGTACACATTCACAAGTTCCCACTCGCAGTTGGACCCAATATAAACAACCCAATCTCCATTTGCATCTGCCCAAGCCTTGCCCTCAAGCGATGGCATCTTAACATCATACGTATCATTATCAAGCGGCATCAACTTGCACAAGGCGAGGCCTCCGTCGTCCCCGCGCCAGTCATCAGGGTCATGGCGAAGAAGAGAGGGGAGATCAAACCACTCCTTGACCCTTGGGTTCCTTGTAATGATGTTATTAGTTGAGTCGAGAATGGTCTTGAATGAACCTGCCATGCTAGCCGAGGTGATGACGCCGCACCGATCAATGAGTTCCTCCACCATGTCATCTTTCAGATCGGGGCAAGAATAACAGGGTCGTTTCCGGCCTGTTCCCTCCATCGAGAAGACGATCGAACAATGGCAGAAGGAAGGGTGAAGGAAAATGGAGGAGGGAGAGAAAGAGCGTGCGACAGTAGTTCCAAATCGAGAGGGAAAGGCCAAGAGTTGGTGGACGGTTGCCAGTTTGCCAAAGTACACGGAGAGGCGCCCCGACCTACTAGTAGAAAAGGACTCTCCATCGTCTCACTAATATGTTGGAACGGGACCACATGTCAACGAAACATGGTGTGTAATTTCTCGTGCAAAATGCGATCTGGCCGCGTTGGCCTGAGGTGCCGCATTAGTTATTGACCTTTATTCTTTTAATGGTGTGCCGTTCAGTTTTGAAGCGCAACTAACTGGTACTGTAGGCAGAGAAAATATAAACTACTCTACCACTACTGCACCTCCAGTGCTAGTAGTATAAAAAAGATATATAGGCTGGAGCTTTAGCGCTTTCTTGCCAAGGGCTGCACACTTGCTTCTCACACTATCACCCTCTCTCTAGAAAAAAGACGGCCTCTCTCTCCCTCCTCACCGATGTTCACAGATTCACCGGGGAAGAAAAGGACGTGCAGCGTTGATGCACTTGTCATCGGCGAGCGAGGTCACGCACTGACAGCAAGGCCGTCCTCTCAGACCTAGCGCCCACGCGGGACGGCCTCTCTCCCCAAGCTCGCTGTCGTAGTGTGTGCGGATGGCGACGACCACAAACGAAGCCACTTCCCACCGACCCTCAGGTACTACCTCTTTTCGAACCATACCCTTGTTCTATTGCCCCATCTGCCACGTCGTTGCATGTGGATCTTTTTTCACTCCACCATCTTCCCAATTTGCTATCCTCTGCTCTGTTGTCCACACAGACGAAAACCTTAATTTGCACTATTAAAGGAAACCCTACTTCATGCAGACTAATCCATGTCTGGGTTTAATAAGGAAAGGAAGGGAGACTGTACTGTCCAAGAGAGTAGGCATCGAACCCGCATCTAGGTTGAAAAGGGGAAAATCAGTAGCTAAGGAACGAGTCTCGTGTCTCTTGGTTGAAGAAGGGTAGAAAGGCATGACAACACAATAGAGAATGACTAGGTCGATCAGTTTGTTGCCCTCACATAGGAAAAAGGTGGCTAAAGAGAACAAAAATGGTACGTAATCCACATATGCTGCCTGGATATTTGTTGCTCTGGGAAACCATACCTCCCTCACCACTCTGCGTCCATGGAGGTACATCGTACTGGTGCGCCCACTGTCTGAATGGGCCTCCCATGCTCTTATTGCCACTTTTTTGTTGTTAGTATAACGCCAGCAATCGAGTCAAGCAATGCTACTGCTAAAGTGATGCCACATTTAACTAATGCCACACTCAGTCTAATGCCATCGATATATTTAAGCAATGCCATTTAATGTCACTAGATTATTTCAGGGTTAGCTGTTGATTGTGGATGTATTAAAGATTTTTCAGCTAAGGCATTCTAATGCTGTTGCACAACCAGTATACCAATGATGAAACTTGTTACTACCTTTAGCTTTTTGCACTTTTAATGCTTATAGATTACATACCTCACTTTCATGAGATAAGTTAATTTTTTGTACAGTGTCACCAAAATGCCAAGGCACTGATGTCATTTTATTTTGGTTAAACTGCACACAAAAAATTATGAAGACAAGTGGAAAGGTCAAGAGTAGGCACCTCCTCCTCCGGCTGTTCTCTTGATTCGTTCGATCAAGTTTTTATGTTTGATCGATTATCAAGATTGGCATAGCAATTTTTTAGGTCCCCACGAGTTCGAAATGATATTTACCTTGGAGGTACATGGTTTGCAATTTTTTTATACTGTCATTAGTTAATAATGCTAGTCACCTTCAGACTTTTATATTTGGGTTAATGCTCATGCACAGCTAGTATACCAATGCTGAAACTTGTTACCTTTACATTTTGTATTGTTAATTCTTATAGAAATCTTCCAGTGCTAGAGTTCATTGAAATCTGTTCAGTAAAACCATTGTATTGTACCCTATAATAAACTAATTACTCTACTGTTGCACTAGCCACTGGATTCGTGTATATTTGTAGTATTCAAATGGTGTTGCATTAGCGTATGGACATAAATAAAGTGTGGCAAGCTTTTCCAAATATGTGCTCAAGAAAACTACTACCTGTTTTTCTAAATACTAGACGTTTGGGTACTTTAAATTGAACCGTGAAAACGTCTTATATTAAGGAACAGAGGGTGTAGAGTTCACTCAAATTATCCCGGTAAAGCTAGTCACACCTTTGTTAAAATTAATGTTCATTATGTTATTGGAGGAGGTCTTCATGTTTGTCTCTAATGCCTTTCGACTACATACCTGACATCATGATGTAATGTTAAGTCATTTCCTTTTGTACAGTGTCACTGAATTGTCAAGGCGATGATGGCATTTTATTTTAGTTGAACTGCACAAAATATGCTTAAAAGAAGAGGAAAGGTCAGGAGTCGATCATTCTTTCAAAAATAACTATATATGCCTTTCTGACATCAGCCGTTGTTGCCTTATTTATTCCTTCAAACAGGTGGTTAGAAACAGTCTTGCTACCTTTTCCATTAAGAAATTGGAATGCTTATATTTTTGAGTCTATGCTTCAACTAGTGCCATTTTTTACAGTAATCACACTTTCAATATCTATGCAAACAAGGATGCTCGCTTTTATTGGAACTGCACAAAAAGTCCAACTAGTTCAACATTAGGAGCATGTTTTCTTCCAAACCTTTATATCCAATTGGTGTCACTATGAGTTGTTCATTACGAAGGTACATGGTTTGCTACTATCTTTCTACTCTTTTTGTACTGTCATTAGATAGTAATATTAGTGGTTTGCATGTGAATTTATTGGCAGGGTGGACCTGCATTGGAGGTGCAGGACAGGATTCAATGATTGGATGCTCAATTTCGGTTGTATCGATTTGACCTCTTCCATCACTGCGAACATGGATATCCTTGGTCTGATGATGAATAGGCGCTATATTTCTTCTCTGAACCAGCAAATCAATTCAGTATGAAATTGTCCAGGGCAAAACATAACTGTATCAAATTGTCCAGTGCAGAACATGACATATGCTAAGCGGAATAGACATGTTTAAACCGAAAATACAAGGTGTGGTATATGTTTACTAGCTGCTTGATATTTGTGCAGACAGAGATGTCTGCCCATTGCTATTTGGCAAAAAAACAAAGTGACCGGAATTTTGGTTGAACTGCCCAAGAGAATAGTATAGTCACTGCATGCAGTGCCATTTGAAAATAGACACAGGAAGATTGGATAGTCGCTTCATGGACTACAAAAAAGTAGTACAGTACTATTTATTGACCAACACTAGGTGCTTCATTGCTTTGGTCTAATTATACAATGGGCATCATTGTCAGGACCCCGACTCAATGGCACACCGATCTAGCATGTAACACCTCATATCACTTTGCGGCCTCATGCACGGTATTCCCATGGGTGTCGCCTTACCAGGCCCGGGACCATTTGCGCCTTTTGTCTCACGTATATGATAGTGTCGCTAGCATCCATATGACAAGGAGCCCGGGCTGACATGGCTAGTCATGAACCCGAAGTGGCACTAACTTACAGGGACAGGCATACATGACCCAGCAACGAACGTGTCGGTCATCAGTGAGTGAATTCGGGCTGTAGCAACTGGGCTAGCAGGACTCCGGTAAACTGGGCTGTAGCAGGCTAACAGGACTCCGGTAGACACCGCGTGACGTTTCCCCGAAGGGACAGACACAGGAACGAAGAAGGACACATGCCGGCCAGCCTAAGTGTACCGGAGCAGTAGTAAGCTACCAAGGCTCAGTGGAAGCACTAGGAGACATTTCCCGGTAAGAGAGGCTACCAAGGATAAACAACTAGATAGTCAGATCCCACACATACCAAGCATTTCAATAACATACACACAATATGCTCGATATGTGCAAATACAACATGGCATCACAACATGACTCTACAACTAAAGTATTTTATTCAATAGGCTCAGAGGAGCGAGATATTACAAACATGGGTCTCATGACCCAACATTCAGAGCACACAAAACAAAGCACAAGCGGAAGCTTAACATGTCTGAGTACAGACAACTATAAATGAAAAAGGCTGAGAAGCCTGACTATCTACTAGATCCTGCTGAGGGCACAAGATCGTAGCTGAGGTAACAAGCTAAACATCGAAGTCCAAGCGGAACTACTAGCAAGACTGAAGTCTCTCTGCAAAAACATAAACTAGGCAAATGTGAGTACAAATGTACCTAGCAAGACTTACATCAGAACTAACTACATATGCATCATTATCAACAAAGGGGGTGGTGGGGTTTAACTGCAGCAAGCCAACTTTGACTCAGTGGCTATCCTCAACTACGACTACAAGTAACTCTTTTGAGGTGGCGCACACGAGTCCACATATTCACCATATGAATACACCATTATGGATCCGCTCCCGTCTCCCTACGAGAACGCCATTCATAGCACTCACACTTATCTTTCGTATTTTAGAGTATCCACTTTCACTTGTCTATGAACTGTACAGGCAACCCAGAAGTCCTTTACCGTGGACACGACTATTCGAATAGATGATGTTAACCCTGCAGGGGTGTACTTCTTCACACACGCTCTCGCCACTTACCACCATGTACACGTCGTGTATCTCGGCAACCTTTAAGCGGAAGCTTCGCGAGGGAGTCGGCCACGACCTGACTAATCACACAAGTCTCTCGTCCAGGTTTATCGCCTGTTCGGGTTCCATCCGCAAGGAGATCCGGTCGGGGTGTCGCTCACGGCCCCAAACGATGTGAGCAGGGTTCCCAAGCCAACTATCCGGGTACCACTTGGTACATCGTGCCACTGTGCCTAGTCAGTCCCAAGCCCACCTGTACTGGGTGCCACTTGGTAGACTACTAACACTACCTACAAACACCAGAAACTAGTTGCAACTCCTGGACATAGATCGAGTTGATTAATAAGTCGAGAGGGGTCGAGTTACCGGTACCCAATGTGTGGTAGTAACTATTCATGGATCACAAACACAGAACTCAGTTCCTGAGGACGGTTTCAATGAGACAACCCACCATGTACTCCTACATGGCCTCCCACCGCTACCTTTACCAAATCGTGTTCACACACTTAGCTCACACACAGTAGGACATGTTCACACACCTCCAATTCATCCCCGGTGAATCAGATCTGACTCAACTCTAAGCACTAGCAGGCATGACAAACAAACATGAATGAGCAGGCACATCAGGGCTCAAACAACTCCTACTCATGCTAGTGGGTTTCATCTATTTACTATGGCAATGACATGTCATGCAGAGGATAAGGGGTTCAGCTACCGCAACAAGTAACAAATATGTCGTTGTTGTCCTAATGCAGTAAAAGAGAGCAAGAGCGAGAGAGTGGGATTGTACCGGAATGAACAACGGGGTTTTGCTTGCCTGGCACTCGTGAAGATAGTATAGTTCTTCATCGGTGTCATCGAACTCATCGTCGGAACCATGTCTATCGAGAGGGGACAAACACCGACAAATAAAGAGGAAACACAATCAATGCAATGCGCAATATGATGCATGATCTTGACATGGCAGAATGAGTGTGTTGAGCTAATGTAACTACAACCAGATGGGTTTGAGCCATTTTGAACCAAAAGTTCAATCCCAAACTCAAATTATGAATTTAAATAGTGCATTATCATGTTTTTATATAAACAGCAGGTTTAAGTTTCTTTAACATGCATGAAACCAGTGCAGGTGGATAGATTGGATTTTTCTGATCATTTTTCATATATAAATTATTTCATTCTGAGCTACGGTCGATTTTATATGAATTTTTTAAGTTTTGGGCGTTTTCTGAAAATAATAAATCATTTAAGATTTATTTAAATTCCAGAAAACATTTACTGCATCAGCGCTGCGTCATGCATGCGTCAGCAGTCAACAGCGCCTAACAAGGGTCAAACCTGACAGTGGACCCCACATCTTAGTGTCCTAGTTAATTAACAGAGACTGTTAGTGCTAAATTTGTCCTAACTAAAAAGTGTCAGTGAGGCATGGGCTCACATGTAAGTGACCCAGAGGGTCATCAGATTAGTGCTTAATGGCGTTTTCGCCAGAGTTAGGCCGCCGACGAGGTGCCGCGGCGGCAGGCGCTTCGGAAAATCGTTGTGCTGCACCGTTTGAGGCGGGGTTTGCTCCTACGTGTTCCTGAGAGCGAGCTGCGTCGACCAATGGTGGTGGCCGGAGCAGCGGTGGCTAGGATCAACAGCGGCAACCAAAACGGCGGCGGCCGGAGTTTCGACGTTCGTGCAACTATGGCCTAGAGGACGCGTAGAGGTCGGGGAAGAGGGGAAGTCGAAGCGGGCGCTCACAGGGAGGCGGCAGGGTAGCTCAGGGGCTTGGGGACGCTCCAGTTGCCGTGGATCGACGGCGATGGTTGGCGTTGCCGAAGCCTGAAGACGGGGAAGATGCCGGTGATGCACGGCGTCTGGCGATGCTTGGCTTTGTGAGGAGGTCCTCAGCTCAGAAGGTCGAGGGGGAGGTAGTGGCTGCGGTGGTGGCGAGCGGTGGCGCGGCCATGGCGACCTCGGCCATGAGGTGGGGAGCGAGGGAGAGAGGGGAAAAAGTGAGCAGAGGAAGAGGGAGAAAGTCCAGGGCGTCCAGGCGTTTCCACGATGCAAGACGAGGACGCAGGAGGCGTCGACAGCGCGAAGCAGGAGGTGGCAAGGCGTCGTCGGCGCGCTCGCCACGCACCCGTCTATCCTCCTGGCAGGAGGAAGACGACAGGGGAAGGCTGCCGGGCTGGGCCAACAGTGCTGGGCCGCCAGGCTGGACAGGTAAGCGCCAGGTAAAATTGTTCTCTCTCTTTGTTTTTCCTAGTTTAGTTTTTGTTTTCTATTTTCTCTTTGTTTTCTTTGATTTAGTAAAAATACTAAACCACATCTAAAAATCCTGAAATAAATTGTGAGGACCTGTTGAATTATTTCCAACAACCCACATTTAGTTTCAGAATTATCTGAGCATTTATAATTGTTATAGCAATTAAATGCCCAAATTCAAATACATAATGATTTAATTCAAGAGTCCAAAAATGTCTTAGAAATATGTGCATCATTTTTGCCAGAGGTTTTCACCTTTATCAAAAATCATGAACTTTTCCAAAGGACATTTTGGATTCATTGAAAATGATTTTATTTGATCCTATTTGAATTTCATTTGGTGCTAGGGTTTGAACATCCCCATTTCAGATTCAAATAACTTAAACATGATGCAACACATGACTAGCGAGCTCAGAGCATACCAGAACTAGGGATGTGACAACTCACCCCCACTAAGCAAAAATCTCGTCCCGAGATTCAAGCGTAGGGTAAGATGAAGGGGGAACGCAAACTAACACAATGTTCACGATCCAGGTTGCACTTCATAGGGGTGTTGATTCGATCACCATCTTTGACTCGATGTCTTCCTCTGAGAACTCCAACTAACATGACAAGAAGAGGAAAGGAAAACTATAGAGGAATTGATCTTCTCGAAGACCGAACAACTCAGGATCAACTCATGGGATGAGACATAGCAGCATCTCCCGAGCTGAGACACGAAGCATACATCTAGAGGGATGGAGTGGAACAGATGATGAGGGTTCACTAGGTAGACAACAATTCCACACTTAAGAAGGTGGTAAACTATTGTCAACGTAGCGAGGAGTTGAGTTGCCATGATACCATAACGGGGCACCTTTGGGAAGGTGACTTGTAGAAATATACCCTTAAGTGGTAAAAAGAATTACCTTTGATTCAGAGATCACTGAAACTCTTTATACCAGCCTAAGGCAATTCTCAAGCGATCGTTTGGAGGGGTTCGGTAGAATGGCATACCCGAATTAGAATGGATGATGTGGATTACCTTGTTGAAAACAACACAAGGAATGATTTTTCTTGCGCGTGCTCTCAAGAACTTGAGCAATTCCATAATCATCATAGTTCTACCAACATCTATGAAAAGAATGTTAATACAACTACATACTACCATGATGAATAACGATGGAGGATGCAGATGGAAAGGAAGACAACACTTTCTCAGATTTCACCCTAACAATGCCAAGGAAACAAAATCTGGATGATCAACCGAGAGACATTTAGCACTCCGCTTCTAATGTTCTCCTTGATGTACTAGGTACCACGGTCAATGCTTAAAAGAATCAATATGACCATCAAGTAAAGGTCGGATTTCAGAAGCACAAAAATCCATAAGGAATAACTACGGAAGTAGATCCTGCGAGATCCTTATGGGGATGTGACCAACTTCGTCAATCAAGATACTACAATAATAGGTCTTCCGGTTGGGTGTGTTGGCCACGACCTTCACTTTACCGGTTACAGAGAGACCAATATTATGGTTCTTGGAATAGTTCCAACCATCATATCTACCTGAGATTCAGATCTGGTTGGTGTCAGGATATTCCAGACAACATGTCTAGAAAAGAAAGGTTGCAACACAAGTCGACGAGATGACGTTGCGAGATTCTCGGGAGATGAACTACGATAGCAAGCTCCAAAACATGAGCTGGTTCTGCTACAAACCTGTGAACACGCTGTTCAAGACAAGCATGACCACGTAGTAGTCTTATGATAAAACACTACCAAGTTCTGGTTGGGAAACCATCATTGCGGACAACGAAGTCCTTGCAGAAGGCATGCTCTTAAGAAGGAACTTCTTCTCCTTGAACAAATCAATCAGTGGCTTGGTGTGCTAGGGACACCTATAGAATGGAGGTAGCGAGCATGTCAAACCATAGTATACTTCGCACATGCATGACTAACTTGGGACGATTCCAGAGGAAGCAAAACTAACTTTCTCGAAACCAGAACGGCAACTTGCATCCAATGCACATGAATTAGAGAAAGTCACTTCTTTCATCCGGGCATATGCTTCATGAACGGAACACGAAAGCATTGCTCACAAAGTTTCCAACACCAGCTGGATGCTCAACACGAATCATGGAGAAGATAGAAATGTTGTCATTGGGCTCAACAACAATTCACCCAAGTTTCCATATAATTGGAATTCCATAATTATGTGAACAAGTGATAGCATTGGTCAAACCCAAAGATATAATGGTGTATGCTCGAGGGGTCAACCACGAGTAAGACAACACTACGAATATCGTTGGTTCTGATTTGATTTGATGATAGCCCATACTCAAATCAAAGTTTTGACAAGACAATAGATCCAAAAGTTTATCACGGAGACCAATTGATGAAGATATCATCTTTCTTCAACACACACACACAAGGATATCCCTTTGGAAATGAACTAACTTAGACAAGCTTTTATCTTCCAACTCTTCAAGTTGCTGTTTAGCTTGACAAACTAGCTCAGGGGTATCCCACACAGATTCTTGGAGAAGGGGTGGTTTACAAGAAACCAACTTGATCACGAACTCAACATAGCAGTCAGGGGCAACCTGGTAATACTTCCGAGAGAATATTCAGAAAATCACGAACCACCGGTATGTTTCTAAGCTCGAGAACAATCTTGCTCTTCAGGGCAAGACGATATGATCAAAAGAGCGAGCAACCGATATGATCCTGACTTGTTGATCGAGGAGTGCACCCGGAAATAAGGACTAGGTAGCACGATCAACCTTAGGGCAATGATTCAAAACTCAACATGCTAAGAATGAGGTTATTGTTCATTTAACTACCAAGCAACAGAGTTGCTAGGAGTATAGATTTCACACATCACAATTCACTTGTCGGTGTTCCGGTTACAATAACACGGAACCGAGGAATGAATAATGATGGCGAGAGGTATCACTGTATCAAGAATTCATAAGAGTTGGTGCAACCCTCATGACATTCCTGACATAAAGTGGGTAATACTTCAGGGTAGAACATAATCAAAAGCTGGATTGGCATTTGATCTGCGGAATACAACTGCTTTGACCCAATCCTAGAAATGGACAAGGTACTGGAGTTTGTTTCTCCTAGTCATTCCGGAATAGAATGGATTGACGGACCACAAGAGTAATAAGAATCGATGAACGAATGCATGCATACTCTTGACTATCAATTGATAGACGAGGGTCAGAAGACGACTAAGAGGGACTACTCAAAGAACGTAAGATTTTTTGAGTTGTGGATTCATAGATTAGTATGTTGAACCAGGTTCAACAAGTTTTTTCCGGATAACCCATGCAGAAAGGTAGAGTTGGCAGAGTATCAACATAGAATCGAGATCTCATCAAGAGCACTCTGGTTGTGATCTTTCGGTTCAACGAGGAACTTCTGCCATAAATAGTTCATGGTATTGGAAGAAGGAAATACCACGGACATCGAGGACTATCGCCAAGGTTACTAATAACCTAAAGGAACGAGCAAACAATAACAACATGAGGTAGATAGGGTGAATCTCGGGTTGATAACCCAGGAGTGGAATACCTACTAACTGAATGGCATCACGGGATGCTTTCGAGAATAACGGCCAGAATCATCACACTGGGAACACAAAACATGGCTAGATTACTAGGTGATACTCTAGACACCTAGGGTCATAATAATATCTCCAACCTATATACCGAGGCAATGAAGTACCTCAACACACTAGTTAATGTGGTTGATCTGGCACCAAGGAACTTCGAAACGGTAAGAAGGAATTTGCAATTGCATCAGACTGTTTAGAAACCTGGGATGACTCGGACAGCATAATGGCTGTAAATGCTCGAAAAGAGTTGAGACATGCTACAAAAATGGTGGCATAACCACTCGATCATCATAATATCAAGGTTCTGAGATCAACTATGAACATACAGAGGTAGTAGAAATTGTACAGAGGCTTAAATCCAACAATCTTATAAGTCTACAGATTAGTAACACGTGATCCTGATAGAGAGAAGAGGAAGCCTAGTTCCTTAACCCCGTAGGAAAGATAGGATGACTCCGATCAGAAGGGCATAAGGTAAAGGAGTAAAAAGAGCCTTACGTACCATCCCACAATCAATTCCCTTATATAACTAAAGAATTTCTAGACTCAACTTCGACGAGTTTGGCTTGGTAATCCTACAGGCAGTCAAGCTCAGATACCAAAACTGTCAGGACCCCGACTCAATGGCACACTGATCTAGCATGTAACACCTCATATCACTTTGTGGCCTCACGCAAGATATTCCCACGGGTATCGCCTTACCAGGCCCGGGAACCGTTTGCGCCTTTTGGCTCACGTATATGATAGTGTCGCTAGCATCCATATGACAAGGAGCCCGGGCTGACATGGCTTGTCGTGAACCCAAAGTGGCACTAACTTACAGGGACAGGCATACATGACCCCGCAACGAACGTGTCGGTCATCAGCGAGTGAAACCAGGCTGTAGCAACTGGGCTAGCAGGACTCCGGTAGACACCGCGTGACATTTCCCCGAAGGGACAGACACAGGAACGAAGAAGGACACATGCCAGACAACCTAAGTGTTCCGGAGCAGTAGTAAGCTACCAAGGCTCAGTGGAAGCACTAGGAGACATTTCCCGGTAAGAGAGGCTACAAAGGATAAACAACTAGATAGTCAGATCCCACACATAGCGATCATTTCAATAACATACACACAATATGCTCGATATGTGCAAATACAACATGGCATCACAACAAGACTCTACAACTCAAGTATTTTATTCAATAGGCTCCGAGGAGCGAGATATTACAAACATGGGTCCCATGACCCAACATTCAGAGCACACAAATCAAAGCACAAGCGGAAGCTTAACATGTCTGAGTACAAACAACTATAAATGAAAAAGGCTGAGAAGCCTGACTATCTACTAGATCCTGCTGAAGGCACAAGATCGTAGCTGAGGTAACAAGCTAAACATCGAAGTCCAAGCGGAACTACTAGCGAGACTGAAGTCTCTCTGCAAAAACATAAAATAGGCAAACGTGAGTACAAATGTACCCATTAAGACTTACATCAGAACTAACTACATATGCATCATTATCAACAAAGGGGGTGGTGGGGTTTAACTGCAACAAGCCAGCTTTGACTCAGTGGCTATCCTGAATTATGACTACAAGTAACTCTTTTGAGGTGGCGCACATGAGTCCACATATTCACCATATCAATACACCACTATGGATCCGCTCCCGTCTCCCTACGAGAACGCCATCCATAGCACCCACGCTTATCTTGCGTGTTTTAGAGTATCCACTTTCACTTGTCTATGAACTGTACAGGCAACCCAGAAGTCCTTTACCGCGGACACGGCTATTCGAATAGATGATGTTAACCCTGCAGGGGTGTACTTCTTCACACACGCTCTCGCCACTTACCACCATGTACACGTCGTGTATCTCGACAACCTTCAAGCGGAAGCCTCGCGAGGGAGTCGGCCACGACCTGACTAATCACACAAGTCTCTCGTCCAGGTTTATCGCCTATTCGGGTTCCATCCGCAAGGAGATCCGACCGGGGTGTTGCTCACGGCCCCAAACGATGTGAGCAGGGTTCCCAAGCCCACCATCCGGGTACCACTTGGTACACCGTGCCACTTTGCCTAGTCTGTCCCAAGCCCACTTGTACCGGGTGCCACTTGGTAGACTACTAGCACTACCTACAAACACCAGAAACTAGTTGCAACTCCTGGACAGAGATCGAGTTGATTAATAAGTCGAGAGGGGTCGAGTTACCGGAACCCAATGTGTGGTAGTAACTATTCATGGATCACAAACACAGAACTTAGTTCCTGAGGACGGTTTCAATGAGACAACCCACCATGTACTCCTACATGGCCTCTCACCGCTACCTTTACCAAATCGTGTTCACACACTTAGCTCACACACAGTAGGACATGTTTACACACCTCCAATTCATCCCCGGTGAATCAGACCTGACTCAACTCTAAGTAGTAGCAGGCATGACAAACAAACATGAATGAGTAGGCACATCAGGGCTCAAACAACTCCTACTCATGCTAGCGGGTTTCATCTATTTACTGTGGCAATGACAGGTCATGCAGAGGATAAGGGGTTCAGCTACCGCAGCAAGTAACAAATATGTCGTTGTTGTCCTAATGCAGTAAAAGAGAGCAGGAGTGAGAGAGTGGGATTGTATCGAAATGAACAAGGGGGTTTTGCTTGCCTGGCACTCCTGAAGATAGTATAGTTCTTCATCGGTGTCATCGAACTCATCGTCGAAACGATGTCTATCGAGAGGGGACAAACACTGGCAAACAAAGAGGAAACACAATCAATGCAATGCACAATATGATGCATGATCTTGACATGGAAGAATGAGTGTGTTGAGCTAATGCAACTACAACCAGATGGGTTTGAGCCATTTTGAACCAAAAGTTCAATCCCAAACTCAAATTATAAATTTAAATAGTGCATTATCATGTTTTGATATAAACAGCAGGTTTAAGTTGCTTTAACATTCATGAAACCAGTACAGATGGATAGATTGGATTTTTTTTGATCATTTTTCATATATAAATTATTTCATTCTGAGCTACGGTTGATTTTATATGAATTTTTTAAGTTTTGGGCATTTTCTGAAAATAATAAATCATTTAAGATTTATTTAAATTCCAGAAAACATTTACTGCATCAGCGCTGCGTCATGCATGCGTCAGCAGTCAACAGCGCCAAACAAGGGTCAAACCTGACAGTGGGCCCCACATGTTAGTGTCCTAGTTAATTAACAGAGACTGGTAGTGCTAAATTTGTCCTAACTAAAAAGTGTCAGTGAGGCATGGGCCCACATGTAAGTGACCCAGAGGGTCATTAGATTAGTGCCTAATGGCGTTTTCGCCGGAGTTAGGCCGCCGGCAAGGTGCCGCGGCGGCAGGCGCTTCAGAAAATCGCTGTGCTGCACCATTTGAGGCGGGGTTTGCTCCTATGTGTTCCTGAGAGCGAGCTGCGTCGACCAGTGGTGGTGGCCAGAGCAGCGGTGGCTAGGATCAACGGCGGCAACCAAAACGGCGGCGGCCGGAGTTTCGACGTCCGTGCAACTACGACCTAGAGGATGTGTAGAGGCCGGGGAAGAGGGGAAGTCGAAGCGGGCGCTCACAGGGAGGCGGCAGGGTAGCTCAGGGGCTCGGGGACGCTCCAGTTGCCGTGGATCGACGGTGATGGTCGGCGTTGCCGAAGCTTGAAGACGGGGAAGATGCCGGTGATGCACGGCGTCCGGCGATGCTTGGCTTGGTGAGGAGGTCGAGGACGGAGTGACGGAGCTAGCGGTCAGCTCAGAAGGTCGAGGGGGAGGTAGTGGCTGCGGTGGTGGCGAGCGGCGGCACGGCCATGGCGGCCTCGGCCATGAGGTGGGGAGCGAGGGAGAGAGGGGAAAAAGTGAGTAGAGGAAGAGGGAGAAATTCCAGGGCGTCCAGGCGTTTCCGCGACGCAAGACAAGGACGCAGGAGGCGTCGACAGCGCGAAGCAGGAGGTGGCAAGGCGTCGTCGGCGCGCTCGCCACGCACCCGTCTATCCTCCTGGCAGGAGGAAGACGACAAGGGAAGGCTGCTGGGCTGGGCCAACAGTATTGGGCCACCAGGCTGGACAGGTAAGCGCCAGGTAAAATTCTTCTCTCTCTCTCTGTTTTTCCTAGTTTAGTTTTTGTTTTCTATTTTCTCTTTGTTTTCTTTGATTTAGTAAAAATAATAAACGACATCTAAAAATCCTGAAATAAATTGTGAGGACTTGTTGAATTATTTCCAAAAACCCACATTTAGTTTCAAAATTATTTGAGCATTTATAATTGTTATAGCAATTCAATGCCCAAATTCAAATACATAATGATTTAATTCAAGAGTCCAGAAATGTCCTAGAAATATGTGCATCATTTTTGCCGGAGGTTTTCACCTTTATCAAAAATCATGAACTTTTCCAAAGGACATTTTGGATTCATTGAAAATGATTTTATTTGATCCTATTTGAATTTCATTTGGTGCTAGGGTTTGAACATCCCCATTTCAGATTCAAGAACTTAAACATGACGCGACACATGACTAGCTATCTCAGAGCATACCAGAACTAGGGATGTGACAATCATTTTGCCTAAGTTAAAGTTTGTATTCCGAAAATAGTATCGCGGTGTGATCGAGAGAAGACCAAATCATATTGTAGTGGATGTTCCTCCATCATGTGTGGTTCATTCTCATGGTTCTAGCTGTTCGTGAAACCACTTATGTTTGCAAGAGGAATTGTAGACTTCACAAACAAATTTATCTGTCAGTCTATACTGAATGTTGGCCAAGAGAAGCATCCATGTTAGTAGGAAGAATAGATGTTTTTTCTAGATCTTTGCTTTTGGAGCTACATATTTGTATATGATATGTGAATCATTGAGATGCATTAACATGTTGATCTTATGTACGGGAATCGTACTAGTTGGTTTTAGTTGCGATGCAAGATCCAAAGTGGCTGATCTTTCCTTTTGGAGCTACATATTTGTATATGATCTGTGAATCATTGAGATGCATTAACAATTACTTATTTCTATTCGCTCAGTGTTTACAAATTACTGATCGATCACTAGCTAACCTACTAATGTGCTCCTGGCAGTTTTATTTGCGACGCAAGATCCAAAGTGGCAGTTTTTTGAATAATCTGGTGTTTCCGCGAAATGCCACTACAATTTCCAAACTTTGAAAAATGCCATTTCATGCCATTTCTAGTGGCATTTTTCGAAGTTTGGAGTGGTGTTTTTCAAAGTTTGCAAAAATTGCAGTGGCATTTTTCAAAGTTTCGAAATTGCAGTGGCATTTTTATGAATCGCCATAATTGGAGTGGCATTTATTTAATTTTTTTTGAGATGGAAGCAGGGTGTAATCTGGGCTGTGCGGGACACTCTGGCCTGTCTAGACAGCCTTTTCTTTTATGTTTACCACATACCAGCCCAGTAGTTTTTTTTCTTTCTGAAAATGGTTAGCCCATTTTTTTTGTGATTTGTCAAGTAAGTCGCTTTGTCAGGCCTGTTGGGCTGCAAATATTTCAAGACGAGGAGAGCTTCATTCGGCTGGCCAAGAAAATGGCCTATTAGTAATGAGAAAAGGGTTGTACATTTTTAAAACACATCAAACCGGCAATTAGTTTCAAATGTCTTTTTTTTCATTTCGAGATTTTAAATTGCATTGATTTTTATGCGTGGACAATTTATTGGATTTTATATTGATATACATTTATTTTTAAAATCAGTGTGAATGTGACTTGAAATTTAGGTATTAAAAATAGTTCAGACCGCACCGACATATGCAAAATTTCGTATAATTTTTTAACCGTGGCCACAATATGGGCTGTAATGCTAACAAAAAGAATATGGGCTCCAAAAAACCCGTAAGAATTAGCAAATGGGCTATAAATTATTAGAAATAATGGCAGATGGCCTGTATGTTGTTTTCCACAGAGTTGAGGCTTTCCTAAAAAGGTTGACGCACAAGCAGTGACTGTTGGAAGACCATCCAACGACCGTCGTGCTTCTTGAATCTCTGCTCATCCTGCTCCAGCCGCTCAAACAAGCGCCGGCGGGACTGCCTGCTACCTCCTCCCCATGGCCGGTTGTGCTGCCGCGCAGGCCTCACCGCCCCACTGTACTCCCATCGCTGGCCTAGCCATCCCTCTACTCACCCACACGTGCTGTTATTCTCCGGCGACGGTAGACAAACAAGTAAACCCTCATACAGTCATACTCCCCTCCGCGTGGGAAACAACTGCCGAGTCTTCCCTGGCTCTGTGTCGTTCCCTTCCTAGGCCTCGTCGTCATCCACCACCCTGGTGCTCTCGGCGTGGCATGGTCAACGTGGTCAACGACCGACATGCATCTAAAGTGGACTGTGCGTGGAGAGGCTGACAACTGGGTCCACGACTGCACGCAAGGAAATGCCTCCTTATTACGCGCAAAATAATGATTCCTCCACCTGACATCTGGGACCCATCGAAAGGGCCTCTGTATTTCGCGAAAAAAATGTTACCGCCATTGACAGCTCGGACCCACCAGCTATATCTTCACATGCAAGGAAGTGCCTCCTTATTACGGACAAAAAAAATTAATACTCCCCCTGCTAGCTGGGACCCAGTATAGTGTACCTACTAAGTTGACGGGGACGGAGGGCTTTGTCAACTTAGTCAATATGCACGATTCTAGCTCGAGTGACCGTACGATGAGCATCCAACGGACGTAGTACTTCTTCAACCTCTGGTCTTCTTGCTCCAGCCGCCCAAAGCAGCGTCGGTTGTGCCGCCTGCTCCTGCCTCCCGTGGCCGGCTATGCTGCCGCGGGGGCCTCACCGCCTCTATACTACTCCCACCGATGGCCAGGCCATCCCTCCACTCCACTCACCCACACCCCCGTTATTCCGCGGCGATGGCAGTGCAACCGAACCAGTGAACCCTTGTACTCCTCTCCGCATGGGCGTCCACTGCCGCGTCTTCCCCAGCTCTGTGTTGTCCCCTTACTAGGCCTCGCCGTCATCCACCGCCATGGTTCTCTCGGCACGGCATGGTCAATGTGGTCAACAACCGACTTCCATCCGAAGAGTACTATACGTGGAGAGGCTGACAGCTGGGTCCACGGCAGCCGCAAGGAAGTGCCTCCTTATTACACGGAAAATAATTATTCCTCCACCTGACAGCAGGGACCCACCGGGCGGGCCACCAGTATTTCACGAAAAAATGTTTCCCCCTGGGTACTGGGACCCACCGGACGGGCCACCGTATTTTGCGAAAAAACGTTTCCCCCCTGACTGTTGGTACCCATCGGTCAGGCCACTATATTTCGCAAAAAAACGTTCCCCCCGCTGTTAGCTCCGACCCATCGGTCAGGCCACTATATTTCGCGAAAAAATGTCCCCCCCGCTGTTAGCTCCGACCCACCGGAAGTGCCTCCTTATTACGCACACAAAAATGAATACCCCCTGCTAGCTGGGACCCACCTTGGTGGGAGGCTGACTTGTTGGCCTACTAAGTTGACTGGGATGGAGGCCTTTGTCAATTTGGTCAATATGAACGATTCTAGCTCCAGTTACCGTACGATGTCCATCCAACAGCCGAAGTGCTTCTTCAACCTCTGATCTTCTTGCTCCAGCCGCCCAAAGCAGCGCCGGTTGTGCCGCATGCTCCTGCCTCTCGTGGCCGGCTGTGATGCCGCGGAGGCCTCACCGCCTCCTACTACTCCTACCGTTGGCAAGGCCATCCCTCTACTCACCCACACCCCCTGTTATTCTGCAGCGACGACAGCCTCGCACCGCAGCCGAACCAGTGAACCCTCGTACTCCTCTCCGCATGGGCATCCGCTGCCGTGTCTTCCCCGGCTCCGCGTCGTCATCTTCTAGGCGTCACCGTCGTCAACCGCCGTGGTGCTCTCAGCACGACGTGGTCAATGTGGTCAATGACCGACTTTCATCGGAAGAGTACAATACCTGGAGAGGCTGACAGTTGGGTCCACGGCAGCCACAAGGAAGTGCCTCCTTATTACGCGTAAAATAATTATTCCTCCGCCTGACAGCGGGGACCCACCGGACGGGCCACCGTATTTCGTGAAAAAAATGTTTCCCCCCAGACTGCTGGGACCCACCAGCTACATCTTCACACGCAAGTGCGTCCGGGCAAAAAAAATGAAACGCCCCCTGACTGTTGGGACCCACCAGCTACATCTTCGCACGCAAGAAAGTGCCCGACAGTCGGGACCCACCTGGTCGAAGCGTACATAGCGTTGTCATTCTGGTCGCGAACATGTACGTACATATGTACTGGTCGATGTAGAGGCGCGCACGTGTCGTAGTAGAGGCGCGCACGTAGCATGTACACGTACGTCAAACGGCCAGGGTGAAAGAAAGAAAATACGACCATGTACGTACATACGGGCGGGGTCTCGAATGCCTACTCGCGCATAAGTACGGCCAGGGCTCGTGTACATGGCTGGGTCGGAACGGAGAAACATCATCATCGTCGTGTTCATGGGGAGCCAACCAGCTGGGTCGGAATGGAATGCGTCGTCATGGGCTTGGACGGAATAGGCGATGGAAACGAGGCCTGGTGTACCGCTGAACGGAGGAAACGGCCTGGTCTTCGACCGGCCACGTTCGAAACAGGATCCTGTTCATCGGGAGGGGTCTGGCATACCGCAAAACGAAGGAAACGGACCTCCTACGGTCGAAACGGGGGTCCTGTTGATCGAGAGGGGTGTGGCGTACCGCAAAACGGACGAAACAAACTTGTGTTGGAGCGCTACGGTCGAAACGGGGGCCCTGTTCATCAGGAGGGGTGTGGCGTACCGCAAAACGGGACTCCACAGGATAATGTTCATCTCCACCGTCAACCTCCTCCAGCATCCATGGGCTACTGTTCATCCGCCGTCGACCTCCTCCAACCTCCACCTGCGACTATTTATCCATGGGCTCCAGTTCATCCAGCATCCACCGCGTGCTACTCCACCGGCTACTGTTCAACCACCCGTCCATGGGCTCCTGTTCATCCACCCCTCCACCATATATTGTTCATCCAGCCCTCCACGCAGTCATCCTGTTCATATAGCCCTCCACGGGGTCCTGTTCATCCAGCCTCAACTCGCTCGATCGATCGGGGTCCTGTTCATCCGAAGGCAATGCGACGAGGTCCTGTTCATCCC
>NC_041393.1:91904692-91942691 GCF_002162155.2 Triticum dicoccoides
CAATGTTCATCTAGAGGCAGCATCGATCGGCTTTAGTTAGCAGCAGTAGCAAAGGAATCGCTCGATCGGGTTCAGTTAATAGCCAACGATCGATCGCTGGGGTTTAGTAACGCGTAGCCTCCAGTGCACTCGCTTGGGTTCAGTTAGAGCCCAACGCCTCGCTCGGGTTCAGTTAGAGCCAACGCCTCGCACACATGCGCGTACATCGCTCGGCCCCCGACCACCCACCGTAACCTGGAACTCCCCAAAATTTTCCTCGCCCTTGCTTCTACCATGGTTTTTTCCTGTCATGGGTGGCTTAAAGAATGGCATGCAGCTGTGTCTCCGGCCCGCCCAGGACGAAAAGCCCATTTTCTGTCATGATTTTTGTTCATAGAAGTAGGAGCACACCACATCCATGATGATACTGGGTTTTGTCACAATTATCGTCATAGAAGTGTCATAAGTATGCAGAAAAAAAATTCGTTCGGCCCAAAATGTCACGGATGTGTCTTTTTTTAGTGATAATGGATACTAGTGATCAAACCCTAACAAAACTAACTCGATTACATAATAAATCTCATCCAACCCATCATCATCCAGCAAGCCTATGATGGAATTACTCACTCCCGGCGGTGAGCATTATGAAATTGGTGATGGAGGAAGGTTGGTGATGATGATGGCGACAAATCCCACTCCCTAGAGCCCTAAACGGACTCTAGATCAGCCCTCCCAATTAAGAACAGGAGGCGGCGGCAGCTCTGTATCATAGGACGCGATGAACTTTTCTCTCTAATTTTTTTGTCCCTAAATAGGGTTATATGGAGTTGGAGTTGAGGTCGGAGGGGCTCCAGGGGGCCAACAAGCCTGCAGGGCGCGCCCAAGGGTTTGTGGCCTCTGTGTGACCCCCCTCTGGAAAATTCTTTCGCCTATATTTTTTATAAATTCCAAAAATATTCTCCGTAAATTTTCAGTTCAACCCGAGAACTTTTATTTCTGCACTAAAATAACACCATGGCAATTTTGCTGAAAATAGCGTCAGTACGGGTTAGTTCCATTCAAATCATGCAAATTAAAGTCCAAAACAAGGGCAAAAGTGTTTGGAAAAGTAGATACAATGGAGACGTATCAACTCCCCAAGCTTAACCCATTGCTTGTCCTCAAGAAATTCAGTTGACAAACTGAAAGTGACAAAGAAAAACTTTTACAAACTCTGTTTGATCTTGTTGCTGTAAATATGTCTAACTGATGTTCAGGTTTTCAGCAAAGATTATGAACTAACCATATTCACAATAACATTTAGGTCTCATATTTACTCATATCAATGGCATAATCAACTAACGAGCAATAATAAGATATCTCGGATGACAACACTTATTCAAAACAATCATGACATAATATGACAAAATGGTATCTTGCTAGCCCTTTCTAAGACCACAAAACATAAATGCAGAGCACCTCTAAAGATCCAGGACTGATTGTACATTGTAATTCATGGCAAAAGAGATCCAGTCACAGTCATACTCAACATCAATTAATAACAAAGCATATGAATGAAAGTGGTGCTCTCTAACTGGTGCTTTTTATAAGAGGATGATGACTCAGCAATAAAAGTAAATAGATAGGCCCTTTGTAGAGGGAAGCAGGGATCTGCAGAGGTGCTAGAGCTGGAAGCTTTAAAACAGCAATAAATATAATTTTGAGCGGTATGCTTTCATTGTCAACATAATAACCAAGAGATCTCACTATCTTCCATGCTAGATACATTATAGGCAGTTCCCAAAAAGAATGGTAAAGTTTTTACTCCCCCTCCACCAACAATCACACTCCATGGGTACCGTCCAAACCAACAACAATCCTGGGAGAGTTTTGTTTTATGATTATATTTTGATTTTGATTTTGAGCATGGAACTGGGCACCCGATTACCAGCCACTCTCTCGTGAATGACAAGTGAATAAACACTCATTGTAATAACCCACCTAGCATGGAAGATACTGATAGCCCCCAGTCACTACATGAGCAATTTGGGCATACAAAACAGATTATTATTTGAAGGTTTAGAGTTTGGCACATCCAAATTTATTTGGAACGGTAGGTAAATACCGCATATAGGTAGGTATGGTGGACTCATATGGAACAACTTTGGGTTTAAGAAAGTGGATGCACAAGCAGTATTCCCGCTTAGTACAAGTGAATGCTAGCAAAAGACTGAGGAGTGACCAAGTAGAGAGCGACGACAACCATAAACATGCATTGAGATTAACCAACATTGAATGCAAGCATGAGTAGGATATAAATCACCATGAACATAAATATCGTGGAAGCTATCTTGTTTTTGTTTCAACTACATGCGTGAGCATGTACCACATCAAGCCACTTGAATCATTCAAAGGAGGATACCACCCTATCATACCACATCATAACCATTTTAAAATGCATGTTGACTCACAAGACAAACCATTATACAGTCCTAGCTAATTAAGCATGGCATGAGTAAGTATAATCTCTAATTGTCATGGCAAACATGTTTCATTCATAATAAGCTGAATCGGGAACGATGAGCTAATCATATTTACAAAAACTAAATAGGTCGTCTTCGTACCAGGTTTTCTCCATCTCAATCATTTCGTCAAATATCGTCATTACTGCGTTTCACTTGCATGACCGAATGATGTCAATAAAAATGAGAGTGCACCTGCATTGCACTAAGCTGGAATATGCAAATATTTATTAAAAGGAGAAGACAAGGTAATATGGGCTCTTTGTTAGATCAACAATAATGCATAAGAGAGCCACTCAACATTTTCATCGTGGTCTTCTCCTTACAACCCAAAGAAAAGAAAAGAATTTCAAATAAAGACACAGAAATATTTTTGGAGTTTTTGTTTTTCGGAAGAAAGTAAAATAAGAACGGGAAAAACTATTTACACGGGAAAGCACCCAACAAGCAAAAGAAGAACGAGAAATCTTTTTGGGTTTTCTTTTAATACTACTACTAAAAAACCAGAAAGAAAAACTAAAAAGAAGCGAGAACTATTTTTTTTTTGGATTTTCTCATAGTTTATCAAACACACAAGAAGAAAGTGAGAAAGATAAACTAACATGGATAATACAATGAAAAAGTATCAACACCGACAACTGAAATGAATGTGTGAGCATGAATGTGATGTCGATGGGAAATACGTACTCCCCCAAGCTTAGGCCTTTGGTCTAAGTTGGTCTAGGGCCACGGCTCGAAATAATCCTTTCCTTGATACTCCGGAGGGTCCTGAGGGTTCCATTGGTTGGTGAGCTCCTATGGCGCCCACTAAAAAACAGGCTCCTGATATGGATCAAGAGCTGGTGCTGGCTCAGGTGCTGGGGGTTGTGAAAGACCCCAAAAATCTGTAGTTGTCCTCGGGCATAATAGTGTACCTGCCTGAACGAATATCAAACAAGGAAGAAGAAGGCAAAGCAATAGTCTCACAAGTACCCTGACTAAATACTAAATTGTAGAGGAGACGTTTGTCATTGTCCTTCTTAATAAAATCGTGTGCTACCATACTCTTATAGTTTAGATATTTAGTGGGTAGCAGCATCTCTTCCTCCTCATCATGCCTAATGGGTATCTCGAAATGTTTAGCATGGCAGGAGGCATATGTCAGATTTCGGGATCCGGCAACCCGTGAAAGGTTCGAACTCTGGGGTGTGTGCAGAGATCTCAACCTGCCCAGCCTGCCTACTCGCAATCCTCCCTAGCCTAGCGTGTCGAGCTCACAGAGACACAAAGACATAGAGATTTTATACTGGTTCGGGCCACCGTTGTCGTGTAATACCCTAATCCAGTGTGATGTGGTGGATTGCCTGGAGGGGCTATGGATGAACTAGTACAAGGATGAACAAGCCTAAGGAGGTGAGGTGTTCTTGAGCTAGTGTGGTATTCTACCTATTCTGATTTTGGTCCCTGATTTCGCTCTTCGGTCCCCTTCCTATGGTGGTGGCTAGTCCTATATATAGTGGCCTTGGTCCTCTTCCCAAATATGAGCGGGAAGGGATTCCACAACGGCAGGATCTGAAAGGGGACAAGTAGTACAGTCTATCCTGACAAAAGTAGTCTTCGCCTGTGAAAAGCCTCTGGTCATGACGCTGCGGTGGGCTCGGTGATGACCTTTGTCCTGCCGTCCTGGCGGTCTTGGTCTTGTTGCACCAGAATGGAAACGTTTGGCTGATTCCTCGGGACTCTGCGCCTGTGGCTTACCTCCCTTGCACCGAAGAGGAAACCTATGCTCTGCGCCTGCCTGGACTTGGTCATCATTGCTCACGTCAGCTGATCCTCATGAGGTAGTTGCATGGAACTATCCACCCCTCAGGGGCCCTCCTGAAGAGGCCAACTCCTTCGGGGGTCTTGGCATCGTCCGCCTTGCGAGGCTTGGCCCCTCGCGAGGGTCTTGTGTTGTTGGTGCCAAAGCTGGGCCATACCAGGCCGTCGATGAAGCCACATGGTGGGCCGCAGGCAGGCAGGACTGGATACCCCCAAGTCCAGGACGCCGATGGCATAGATACCTCCAAGATAGCCCCTTCGAATTGTTCATGTTCAACCGTCGAGCAACAATAGCACCCAAACTAAAAGTTCTATCAGAATATAAGGCATGGCGCAAAATAGCAAGGTCAGGGGCACTAAGGCCTCCACTCTCCCCACAACCAATCAAACATCTGCCAGCAAATAATTAATAATAGCGCAAAACGGAAAATGTAAACTGGCCACTCTCGCTTCCGACACCCCTCTCTCTTCCCCTATAGTAGTTTCAGCAATAAAGTCCTCCACATACCTAGGACGTGGTTCACTGATGCTTCCCTCATAATTGTAAACATCACAAAAATCATAAAGTGACATTCGCTTAGGCACATCATATAAGTAAAATTCTACCATAGGAGGATCCTTCCTAGAATGAAAATGTAATTTTGCATAGATGCCGACATTCTCCGCCAAGAGAAATCATCATAAATTTCAGCCGCCCTCAAGAATGTATCACTTGGCCATTCACAGGGCTGAACCTCCGCAGTATGAGGAAGATTGTACTTGGGCTTCTTCTTCTCCTCATTCTCATTTTCATCTGAATTCCGATTTGAGGAGCCCCTTAACCACCTCTTCATTATGTCTTTTCTTTTCTTTGAAAATTCCTAAAACTTGTAGTGACTCAAAATAAAAGTGAAGAAAACTCAACAAGATTGATAGCAACTACTCCCACAAGTGTCTAGAGGCTATATCATGCAACAAAACTACTTTTGGACCATATAAATTTGACATGCAAGCTCAAGAACAAGGTCACCACAGCAGCAAAAATTTGAAATATATAAAGCACTAAATGAAAAACTAATTGTACCATTGGAGGAGTCACATACCGATGAACAATCCCCTAAAACAGTTTTGCGAATGGAGCTTTGAGCAACGAGATCGAAAATGGCAGCAAAATGAGCTAGAACATGGGTTTGAGCAATGGTGGGATTTTTTCTGGAGGAATATGAAGTGGATGGGTGCTGGAATAAGTGAGAGGGACCCTTGTGGTACCCACAAGCCCTGTAGGCGTGCCCAGGGGTTGGGCGCGCCCTATGGGCTTGTGGCCAACTGGTCACCCCCTGTTGTGTTTTCAGTGCCAAAAATTCTAAAATATTCTGGAAAAAACCATACTGAATTTTTAGGGCATTTGGAGATATTTTATTTTCTGGTCATTTTTTATTGCATGGATAATGCAAAAAATAGAAAAATAATAGCAATTTTATTTTATTTACTCTAAATAACATAAGGTAAAAAGAAGGTACAGAGAGTTGTGTTTACTAACTTCATCCATCTCATGCCCGTCAAAAGGAATCTATGAACGAGGATGATCAAGTCTCGTTAACAAACTTCTTCCGAATGATTTGAAACCGGAGAAGCTTTGTATAACACTATGTCACCTCAAAGGGGATATGCATGTCCCCAACAACAATAATATCATATTCTTTTGGACAGTAGGGAGAGGGAATTCAAAACCTCCAACAGTAATCATTGTAATTTTTTCAATAGAATTGATACTATTCACTTCAGGTTGTTTCTTCGGAAAGTGTACCGTATGCTCATTACCATTAACATGAAAAGTGACTTTGACCTTGTTGCAATCAATAACAACCCCTGTAGTATTAAAAAAGGGTCTATCAAGGATGATCGACATACTATCGTCCTCTTGTATATCAAGCATTAATAAGTCCGTTAAAATAGTAACATTTGCAAGTACGACAGGTACATCCTCACAAATACCGATGAGTATGGCAGTTGATTTATCGGCCATTTGCAAAGAGATTTCAGTTGGTGTCAAATTATTCTAATCAATTCTATGATATAGAGAGAAAGGCATAACACTAACACTGTCTCCAAGATCACATAAAGCAGTTTTAACACAGTTTGTTCTAATGGAGCATGGTATAGTTGGTATTCTTGGACCTCCTAGTTCCTTTGGTATTCCACCCTTAAATGTGTAATTAGCAAGCATGGTGGAAATTTTAGCTTTTGGTGTCTTTCTTTTATATGTAACAATATCCTTCATATACTTTGCATAAGGAGACATTTTTAGAATATCAGTCAAACGCATACGCAAAAAGACAGGTCTAAGCATTTCAACAAAGTTCTCATAGTACTCACCATCATTATTCTTGGATGGTTTAAGAGCAAAGGGCATGGGTTTCTAAACCCATGGTTCTCTTTCTTTACCATGTTTCCTAGCAACAAAGTCTCTTTTATCATATCTTTTATTCTTAGGTTGTGGGTTATCAAGATCAATAGCAGGTTCTATCTCCACATAATTATAATTGCTAGGTTGAGCATCAACATGAACACCATCATTAACAATATCACTAGGTTCATGTTCATCACCAGACTGTGTCTCAGCATTCGAAATAGAAACATCATTTGGATCTCAGGTGTGTCTAGGGTAGGTTCACTAGAAGCATGCAAAGTCCTATCATCTCTCCTTTTCTTATATGAACTAGGTGCATCAGTATTAATTCTCTAAGAATCTTTCTGAATTCTCTTGGGATGGCCCTCAGGATACAAAGGTTCCTGAGTCATTTTACCACCTCTAGTCATAACTCTAACAACATGATCATTGTTCTTATTATTCAACTCATTCAACAGATTGGGCCTTGAGAACTTGTTCTACTTGAGTTTTAACCATGGAAGCATGTTTACTAATAATCTGGAGATCATTAACAGTTCTACACATATAATCACCCAAGCAGTCGAGCATATAAGCATTACGTTTCAATTGTCTACTAACATATGCATTGAAGTTATCTTGTTTAACAATAAAGTTATCAAATTCATCCAAGCATTGACTAGCAGACTTATTATAGGGAATATCACCTTCATCAAATCTATACAGAGAACTTACCTCTACTACCTATGTCGGAGTATTAAGAGCATGTATTTCTTCAATAGGTGGTAAATTCTTAACATCTTCAGCTTTAATACCTTTTTCTTTCATAGATTTCTTTGCCTCTTGCATATCTTCAGGACTAAGAAGTAGAATTCCTTTCTTCTTCGGAGTTGGCTTAGGAGGTGGTTCAGGAAGATTCCAATCATTATCATTACTCAATATGTTATTAAATAATACATCAGCTTGTTCAACAGTTCATTCCCTGAAAACACAACCAGCACAACTATCTAGGTGGTCCCTAGAAGCATCGATTAGTCCATTATAAAATATATCAAGTATTTCACTTTTCTTGAGAGGATGATCAGGGAAAGCATTATGTAACTAGAGAAGACTCCCCCAAGCTTGTGGGAAACTCTCTTCTTCAATTTGCACAAAGTTAAATATATCATGTAAAGCAGCTTGTTTCTTATGAGCAGGAAAATAGTTTCTAGAGAAGTAATAGATCATATCCTGGGGACTATGCAAGAAACCAGGAGAAAGAGAATTAAACCATATCCTAGCATCACCCTTTAATGAGAAAGGAAATAACCTAACAATACAGTAATAGCAATTTTTTCCTCATGAGCAAATAGGGTGGCTATATCATTCAGTTTAGTAAGATGTGCCACAACACTTTCAGATTCATAACCATGAAAAGGATCAGATTCAACCAAAGTAATTAACTCGGGATCAATAGAGAAATCATAATCCTTATCAGTAATAAATATATGTGAAGTAGCAAACTTAGGATCATGTTGCATTCTAGCATTCAAAGATTTTTCTTTCCACTTGCATATTAATTTCTTAAGATCGTCTCTATCCTTACAAGCAATAAAGTCCCTAGCTACCTCTCCTTCCATAAAATAACCCACATGCATAACAGGCAATTCATACCTAGGAGAGCTAGGTCTAGTAGGTGTTTCAAAGTATTTAGTTTCAATGATTTCATCAGTTTCAGAAATATCATCAGTTTCAGCATTCTCAATATCTTTAGCTCTAGCAAGTTGTTCAACAAGAAATTTACCTAGTGACATAGTATTATGAAGCAAAGCAGTAGTATCATCATATGCATCATGCATAGCAGAAGTAGCATCATCAATTAGTAGCAACATATCAGAATGAATAGCAGGTGTAGGTGTCGCAAGCTTGCTCTAAACAGATGGTGGATCAAGTATAGAGCTAAATGGCAGTTCCTGGCCTCCCCTCGTAGTAGAGCGGAAAATGTTGGTTTTGTTATCTTTCAAATTCCTCATAGTGATCAACAGATGTAAATCCCAAGTGACTCAGAGAATAGAGCTATGCTCCCCGGCAACGGCGCCAGAAAAAGGTATTGATAACCCACAAGTATAGGGGATCGCAACAATTTTCGAGGGTAGAGTATTCAACCCAAATTTATTGATTCGACACAAGGGGAGCCAAAGAATATTCTCAAGTATTAGCAGCTGAGTTGTCAATTCAACCACACCTAAAAGACTTAATATATGCAACAAAGTATTTAGTAGCACAGTAGTATGGAAGTATGGAAACGGTGATAACAGTAACAGTAATAGTTTTGTAGCAATTGTATCAGCAGCACGATGAAAGTAACTTAGCAACGATCAATATGTGAAAATCTGGTAGGCATTGGATCAGTGATGGATAATTATGTCGGATGGCATTCATCATGCAACGTTCATAACATAGGGTGACACAAAACTAGCTCCAATTAATCAATATAATGTAGGCATGTATTCCATATATAGTCATATGTGCTTATGGAAAAGAACTTGCATGACATCTTTTGTCCTACCCTCCCATGGCAGCGGGGTCCTAATCGAAACTACGTGATATTAAGGCCTCCTTTTAATAGAGAACCAAACCAAAGCATTAGTAATTAGTGAATACATGAACTCCTCAAACTATGGTAATCACCGACAAGAATCCAAATTATTGTCACCTTGGGGTATGCGGATCTTAACACGTGTAATGGTGTCTACAACTCGCAAGATAAGATCAAGACTCACATATATTCATGAAAACATAATAGGTTAAGATCTGAAATCATGGCACTCAGGCCCTAGTGACAAGCATTAAGCATAGCAAAGTCATAGCATCAATCTCAGAACATAGTGGATACTAGGGATCAAACCCTAACAAAACTAACTCGAGTACATGATAAATCTGATCCAACACATCACCGTCCAGCAAGCCTATGATGGAATTACTCACTCCCGATAGTGAGCATCATGAAATTGGTGATGGAGGAAGGTTGATGATGATGATGGTGACGAATCCCCCTCTCCGGAGCCTCGAACAGACTCTAGATCAGCCCTCCCGATGAAGAACATGAGGCGGCGGCTCCGTATCGTAAAAGGCGATGAA
This sequence comes from Triticum dicoccoides, assembly GCF_002162155.2. Lineage (NCBI taxonomy): Eukaryota > Viridiplantae > Streptophyta > Magnoliopsida > Poales > Poaceae > Triticum > Triticum dicoccoides. The sequence goes on from NC_041393.1 coordinate 91,914,461, forward strand.
CTCTTCTCTTTGATTTTTTTCTCCCCGAATAGGGTTATATGGAGTTGGAGTTGAGGTTAGAGGGGCTCCAGGGGGCCAACAAGCCTGCAGGGCGCGCCCCAGGGTTTGTGGCCTCTAGGTGGCCCCCCTCTGGATAATTCTTGCGCAAATATTTTTTATAAATTGCAAAAATATTCTCCATAAATTTTCAGGTCAATCCGAGAACTTTTATTTCGGCACAAAAATAACACCATGGCAATTCTGCTGTAAATAGCGTCAGTCTGGGTTAGTTCCATTCAAATCATGCAAATTATAGTCCAAAACAAGGGAAAGAGTTTGGAAAATAGATACAAGGGAGACGTATCAAAGGACCCTACAACTTTCTCCCATGGTGCTTCACCCCAGAGGAGCTAGCGGCGGCGGATAGGTCACTAGAGCTGCGGCAGAATGAAGAGAGTGAGGGGGAGAAGACCTATTGACGGGGGAATGGGAAGCAGAGATGTTTCAAGGACCAGATTGCAAATATGTCAAACCGCCAGCCATGGGAAAACTCCCACCTGGCCCCTGGTGTCGATGTGGCGGCAGTTAGCAGCGGTCAGATGAAAAAAGGACCCTACATGAACAACTTAAAAAATTGGGACCTAGATGTGCATTTTTAAAGAATTAGAACCCAATCGACAGTTTTGTGAAAGAATTAGGATCGCACTTGCAATTTACTCAACGAGAAATAGCAATTGAGAAGTTCAGAGGCCAATTTAACTTAGCTACCCTTTTTGGCGAATACGCAAAGCTTGCATATCAAATTCATTGATAGAAGGAGTAGAATGAGTACAGAGTAGTACAACACATGACACGAACGCAGGAAGGGTTGAACATGGTGCCTAGAGAAAAGAGATAAGGGATGCTCGGCCCGAACATAGGATGCATCATAGATAAACCTACTAGACCCGAGCCAAGAACGGCAATGCCAAACCAACAAGAATTCCAACATCGTCTGAGCCAAAACCTGGGACACCACGAGCGAGCAAGATAGTGCTTTCAGGAAGGAAGACGACACCGAGGCACTGTCACTATCTGGTCCAGGGGACCCGGACCCAGGGTTTCCCCTGAGCTTTAAGAGGGGCTAAGCTGAAGGCCTTGGTAGTGCCTCCAAGAAGGAAACAACACCCGCAGGCATCGTCGCTGCTATCATCGGCAAGCCGAGCAGGGATCTCTCCCTGGCGTGAAGCTGAGTGATCCAGTAGTTGTCGATTCCGGAATCGTAGATGGGGAGGCTTGTCGGCGTTCTAGATATGGGGGTATCTAGACTTGCCAGCCTGCAGCCCACCACCTAGCTCCATCGACGGCCTGGTAAGACCCAGCTTTGACATCAACAGCTCAAGACCCTCGCGAGGGTCCAAGCCTCGCGAGGCGGACGATGCCAAGACCCCCGAGGGGATCGGCCTCCTCAGGCTAGCTCCCAAGGGGCGGAGAGTTCTGTGCAAGGTGCACCTCATGAGGTTCAACTGACGTTAGCCATGACGACCAAGGCTAGGCGGGCGCCAGTGGGCGCAGAGCGCCAGTTTCCTCTTTGGTGCAAGGGAGGCAAGCCGCAGGCGCGGAGTCCCGGGGAATCAGCCAAAGGTTTCCATTCTGGTGCAACAAGACCAAGACCACCAGGACGGCAGGACGGAGGTCATCACCGAGCCCACTGCAGCATCACGGCTAGAGGCTTTTCGCAGGCGAAGACTACTTTTGTCAGGATAAGTTGTACTACTTGTCCCCTTTCAAGTCCGGCCATTGTGGGATCCCTTCCCACGTAGGAATAGGACCAAGGGCACTATAAATAAGACTTAGCCACAACCATAGAGAGAGAGACCCGATCCAGTTCACATCCCACCAGCGCTCTTGAGCTCAAGAACACCTCACCACCTAAGGCTAGTTCATTCGATGTACCTGTTCATCCTCAGCCCATCAAGGAAATCCACCAAAACGCTGGAGTAGGGTATTACACCGCAAGGTGGACCGAACAAGGATAAACTGCTATGTCTCTTTGTCTCTTCGAGCTCGTCGCGCTAGGCTTAGGATAATCGTGAGTAGGCAGGCTGGGTAGGTTGAGATTTCCGCACGCACCCCAGAGTTCGAACCTCTCATGCGTTTGCGGAACCCTAATCCGACAAATCTTCTCTTCCATCGATCGATCCACCGTCACTTCGACAACTCCATGGCGGACGCATGTCGAGCTCACGCAAAGCGCCGGGCCGCAGTCGCCGCTCGCGTTGCTCAGGCGGCTTCGGTGGGCGATGGCTGCACTCTCGTGCTCCATCTCCGGTGGCCAACACTGCCATAGTCCCTGCCGGCCACGAGCAACACGCTTCTTTGCTACACCCCTCGGTGCGCCACGATGGGCGCACCGCTACTCCATCACTGACTCCAGCAGCTTCGTCCTCCCACGCGCGTCACGGCCCGGCGAACGCACAAGCCGCTCTTCTCATGGCGCGGGAACTCCTCCGCTACCACCCGGTCGACAAATTCTACGAGGAGTGGCTAGAGAGGGTCGCTGAGCTCGTCAACGCAGCCGGGGGGCTCCGTCGTGCCGGCCCACCCCCTGCCTCAATAGCCGCTCGCCGCGGGCGACGTGGTTCACGGGGCTCCTCCACCACCTCTGGCCCAGGGCGCCATCATCGAGCCAAGGCGTTTGGCTCCGTGGTGTGACCCACCACACCAGGCGCCTGTGCGGGAAGAAGTGAGCTGCCAGGTGGTGCAGCGATGTAGGATCGAAAGTATGTCTAGAGGGGGGGTGATTAGACTACTTGACCAAATAAAAGCTTAGCCTTTTCCCAATTTTAATTCTTTGCAGTTTTTAGCAATTTAGCACAAGTCAAGCAATCAACCTACACATGCAATTCTAGAGTATAGCAGCGGAATTTAACACAATTGCATATGAAGGTAAAGGGGAGGAGTTTGAGAAGGCAAACGCAATTGACGACACGGAGATTTTTGAGCCGTGGTTCCGATAGGTGGTGCTATCATACATCCACGTTGATGGAGAGTTCAACCCATGAAGGGTAGCGGCTGCGCGAGTCCATGGAGGGCTCCACCCAGGAAGGGTCCATGAAGAAGCAACCTTGTCTATCCCACCATGGCCGTCGCCCACGAGGGACTTGCCTCACTAGGGGTAGATCTTCACGAAGTAGGCGATCTCCTTGCCCATACAAACTCCTTGGTTCAACTCCACAATCTTGTCGGAGGCTCCCAAGTGACACCTAGCCAATCTAGGAGACACCACTCTCCAAGAAGTAACAAATGGTGTGTTGATGATGAACTCCTTGCTCTTGTGCTTCAAATGATAGTCTCCCCAACACTCAACTCTCTCTCACTGGATTTGGATTTGGTGGAAAGAAGATTTGAGTGGAAAGCAACTTGGGGAAGGCTAGAGATCAAGATTCTTATTGTAGGATTGGAATATCTTGACCTCAACACAAGTGTAGGTGGTTCTCTCTCAGAAAATGTAAGTTGGAAGTGTAGGTTCGTTCTGATGGCTCTCTCCACAAATGAAGAGTGGGTGGAGGGGGGTATATAAAGCCTCCACATAAAATCTAACTGTTACACACAACTTACCAATCTCGGTGGGACCGAATTGAGAAACTCGGTCGGACCGATTCAGCAAATGTAGTGACCGTTAGGATTTTCGGTGGGACCGACATGCAACTCGGTAGGACCGATATGGTTGGGGTTAGGGCATAACATAATCTCGGTGAGACCGATTACACAAACTCGGTGAGACCGATTTTGGTAATAAGCTAACCAGAGAGTTGGTCAGGCAAACTCGGTGGGACCGATTCGCTCATTTCGGTGAGACCGAAATGTTACGAAAGGGAAACAGAGAGTTTGCATTGCAGTCTTGGTGGGGCCGATCGCTCATCTCGGTGGGACCGAAACATTGTGAAGGGAAACAGAGAGATTACAATCCCATCTCAGTGAGACTGAGATCCCTATCGGTGAGACCGATTTGCCTAGGGTTTGTGGCAGTGGCTATGACATCTGAACTCGGTGGTGCTGGATAGAAAGAATCGGTGGGGCGGAGTTTGACTTTTGATTTAGGTCATATGTGGATGTGAGAAAGTAGTTGAAGGCTTTGGAGCATATCACTAAGTATTTTGAGCATGAACCTCATTAAGCAACACCTCATCCCTCCTTGATAGTATTGGCTTTTCCTATAGACTCAATGTGATCTTGGATCACTAAAATAGAAAATGTAGAGTCTTGAGCTTTGAGCTTGTGCCAATCCTTTTGTCCTTAGCATTTTGAGGGGTCCACTTTTCTCATCCATGCCATGCTAATCATTGAGCTTTCCTGAAATATTTATCTTGAAATAGCATTAGCTCAATGAGTTATGGGTCGTTAGGAATTACCAAAACCACCTAGGGATAGGTGCACTTTCAAGCAACCTCAAGGAGAAGCACGCGTACTTCCTGACCCCCGCGCCAGCCTCACCTGCCGCCACAGGAGGTGGCGGCGCGCGTGCACCAAGACCAAGTTCTACCTCCTCGGCGGGCCCCAATGGCCACATCAGGGTGCCGCGCGTTCACCCCGGAGCTCCACAACATCGTCTGGCCGGGCAAGTTCAAGTCTGACTTGCCCCCACGCTACGACGGCACCACCGACCCTGTCAAGTTCTTGCGGGTCTACAAGCTGAGCATCGAGGCGGCCAGTGGCGACGAGAAGATCGTGGCAATCTGGTTCCCGGTGGCCCTCAAGGATGGTGCGCGTTCATGGCTCCTAAACCTTCCCGAGGGATCAGTCTCTTCCTGGAAGGAGATGTGTGGCCGCTTCATCGGCAACTTCCAGGGCACTCGCGACCGTCCGTCGGCCGTGGTGACCTGCGTCGTATCAAGCAGCAGCCTGGAGAGACCCTGCAAAAGTATATCCAGCGCTTCAACAACGTTCGCCTCAAGATCCCCTAGGTGTCATACAAGGCCATCATCTCAGTGTTCACTAATGGCGTCCGTGATGTGAAGTCGAAGGAGGATCTCACCATCCATGAGGATCTCTGCACAGCCATAGAGATGTTCAACAACGCGAACAAGTGCACCAGGGCCGAGGAGTGGCGGCTCTCCCTCCTCGAGCTCCCTGATGTTGACCCAGAAGACAAGAAGGCCAAGACCAAAGACGTGAAGCGCAAGGGGCCGGCCGTGCTTGCAGCCAAGCTAGAGACGAAGCGTGGCTATGACCATCCCGAGTCATCCCAGAGCAACCGACCATTCTGCGTCTTCCACAACATCCATAGCCACAACACCAACGACTGTCCGAAGCTCATGGATCTCGGTGACAGGCACCTCGGACAACTCCCCGAGTGCAACGATCGAGGCTACAGTCGTGGAGGTGGCCGAGGTGGAGGACACTGGGATGGACGCGACCATCACCAGGAGTGGCGCGACCATCGTGAGGAGGACCGCTTGGAGAGAGCAGCCTCATGAGGAGCGCCCTCAGGGCAATGCCGGTCTGCCCCCACTGCCTCCACCACTAAAAAGAAACGAAGAGCATCACCAGGACGAGGGGGCTGGGGGCTTCCAGGAGCCACAAGCCATCGCCTGCATCTTGGGCGGCTCATAGGCCCCAGCTTCCCATCGCATCTTCAAGCAGTTCGTGCGCGAAGTGAACGCGGCTCTCCCCAAGCCCGAAGCAACTCGCCCTCTCAGGTGGTCCAGGTGCACCATCACCTTTGGCTCCTCGAACCAGCTCCAGTGCGTGGCGACTGCTGGCGTGCTCCCCATGCTCTGCTCTCCCATCATCAGCAACGTGGTCATCACCGAGACTCTCATCTATGGTGGAGCGGGGCTCAATGTCCTCTCCGTTTAGACGTTTGACAGGCTCCAAGTACCATACTACCAGCTTCAGCCTACCAAACCATTCTCAGGAGAGACTGATGGTTCCACACACCTGATAGGGCAGGTCTGCCTCCCTGCTATCTTCGGCGAACGCAGAAACTACCACACCGAGCTCATCGACTTCAACATCGCCAACATTCGCCTTCCCTACAACGCCATCCTAGGGTACCCGGCACTGGCCAAGTTCATGGCAGCAATGCACCATGGCTACAACGTCCTCAAGATGCCAGGAAGCGGCGGCGTCATCACGGTCGCATGTCAAGAGAAGGATGCGGTGTGCTACCTCGAGCGTGCCTTCGAGGCTGCAACAGTTGAGAATCCTGAAGATGAAGGCAGTGACCGCCCTCCTGAGGTCGCCCCCAAGACGAAGAAGTCGCAGCTGGGTCAGGGATCTCGCGAAGGAGCATCGCCCAAGGACGCCGCGCCGATCCTCGCATCCCAGCATGCGGCGCCTTCACCCATCGCATAGGAAAGCGCGCCCGGTGCCCCTCTGAGACTGGGCTCGGGGGCTCTTCTCGGGATTTCCTCCGAGCTAGCTAGGGTCACGAGGGAGGCGCTCGGGCGCCATGTGGAGACACAATTCAGGGTGCGCTTCCCAGGAGAAGGCCTCAGGCGGGAGGTGCCAGGCATTCAGGAGTTCATCAGCAAGGCTATCGAGGAGATTCAAGAGGCAGGGGTTCTACAACGCAATCGCCACCTATCGCGAGGAGCGGCTCACTTCCCTAGAGAGGGTAAGGAGTTCCACGTCTGCATCAACATTCCAGGGCTCAACAGGGCCGCGTCTCGGCAGCTCTTCTAGCCGTCTCATGTTGGCCGATGCGAGGGACCACCCAACAGCTACGTCTGTATGCCTTTTGGCCTGCCTGGCGCGGCTGCAGCGTTCCAGCGCTGCATGAGGGATGCCCTGGCGGCTCGCGAGGCCAGGCATCAGGCGATCCTGATGGAGATAGAGGAGCACCTTCAGGAGCTTCACGGGCCCTCTGGGCCTCCCTAGGCTCAGCACCAAGGTGGCTCATGAGGAACGACTCCAGCGATGCGCGTCTTCTGCTACCCCGACACATATTCAGCAATGGTACCAGGTGACATCTCTCTAGTTCGTTCAGTTTGGGGGCGCCCCTCGGGCTGCGTCATCCCCAGGCCGTATGGGTCTGTCCCTGTGACATGTTTCCCTTTTTGAATCTATCAGAGCTAGCTTACCTTCCTTTGCAAACTACCCTTAAATTATCAATTGCCTGACCGACACTTCGTCGCCAAGAACGTCTCGCGCCCTTGCAAGCCCTCTCGCAACCGCCTGATGATTAAGGGCTGGCATGGCGTCTGTGCTTGGGTCCGTCCCTGCAGCGTCGCTAAACCCAAGAGGCTGAGCTCTGGCTCGCGGGTTAGCCCCCGTGTACATCACCTCCCATGGTCCTTGGTACCTTGTTCTCACATCAGCTAATCACGGGTGGGTGAGTAAGGGCGCGCGACCTGGTGTCCCCGTGGCCATGGGAACCACGCGCTGACTGTTTTTCTTTAGGATATTTGCATGAGAAGACTCGGCACGGCATATGTGCTTGGGTCCATCCCTGCAGCATCGATAAACCCAACGACTAAGCTCTGTCTGGCGGGCCAGCCCCATTCACGTCACCTCCCGTGGTCGTTGGTGTCTGGCCTTCTCATGCAATTGCCTCAGGAGACTCATTCGGCGCAGGCTGCCTAACCATCTTGCAGGACTAGCACAAGTGTTCTCAATCAAGCCCAGGTGCAACCCGCCTTGAGGTAGGGCCTCGTGAGTCCCGCGCTGGCTCATGGGTGCCCATATACACCTCCTCCAGCCCTGTCGTGCAAGACATGAGTCAGGGCAGGGCTGTACATGCCTCGGGGTCTCTCCTCAAAGGGAGCCCCCTCCTAGGCACCAGTGTAAGCACCATGCTCGGCGCTGGCCATCGACACTGCCGAGGATGTAAGAGCCCAAAAATTGGGTTATCAATTTTTGTGCTGTTATTCCTTCCTGGCACTCATTTCTCAAATCTTTCTCCTGAGTTTTGCTGATGACCCTAAGGATTCTTGTCATTTCCAACCTTGCAAAACTTGCTCATGTCTTTTTTCAGTGGGCAAGACCTCAGTTGCATCATCTTAAACCCTCTCAAACCCTTATTCCAAAATTTTGGAATTTGAATGTGCCCTTTTTGATTTCAAAGGGGCTACCATTTTATTTGATCTTTTGACCATCCCATCTGTTCCCTGAGACCCTCCTATCCTTTTCAACCTTGGATATGCAAAAATATTGCAAAGTCCCATGCAATATTTTTGAATTATGATTTATTCCTTTTCTTGCCTTTCTGAGGAATAAAATCCAAAGGCATATCTAGCCATCTCCTAAATTCATGTGAACTTGTGGAGTTGATAATTATGCCTAATCCAAGCTCTGGCAATTATATTGGCCATAATTAAATAAGGAAAATTGCTTTTTCCTATTTAATACCAATATTGCATTTCTGCCATTTTCTAAAGGAACTACTATTTTTATGGAAGGGAAAATTCTCACATAAATTCTGGAGCTTGTCCTTGATATAAAATCACTAGTTCCATCATCATCTCAGGTTCATCAGTTCAAAAATTGGGCACATGATCCAATGCAAGTTTCTGCCTTCTCTAAAATTTTGCAAAGGAAGTGCTTTATTCCTAATTCCATTTGAGCTGAAATTTGGCAGGGTGTTTAATATTGATAAATCACCCACGAATACCAAATATGAGCTCAATCCAATCATCCTAGCTCCCTGTGCAATGTTTCAAAGTTTCTGACCAGGTTGTCACTTTGTGAAGGAAGTACCTTCATAAAGTTTCCAAATGGGAGGAAACTTTTCCATCCTATCAAGTATCCCAAATCATTAGCCTTCACCCCAAATTCAGCTCATTTCATTGAGTTATGTGAGCACATGAGCAATTCTTGTTTTCTGTCCAAATTTTCAAATTGTGAAGCAAGTATATTTTATCTTGCTCCATTATGGCTAAAAATAATTCCAAGCCTTCTCCTATCCATATAACCCACCTACCCAAGAGTTTGGATAATTTCATTTAGCCAATATTTTCATAGGATTTTTCCAAGTTTCTAGTCAAATGTAATGCTTGTGAAGCAAGTACCAATTTGGCAAGTCCATTTGGTGTGATCTTTTTACACCATATACTTATGACCAAATCATTAGGATTTGCCAAGTTATAGCTAAATCAAACCCTCCTAGTGAGTGTTTCATCATCATTTGATTTCTAGACATATTTTAGCAGTTGTTAAGCAACTATGCTAAATATTTGTCCTAATGACCTCAAAACCCCCAGGACCGTAGTCCTGGCTACCTTAAGCCTACCAGACATCAAATTTACCTTCTACCCTCTCTGGTTTTATCTCCAGCATGTTGCCAAGTTTGCAACAACAAACTTGTGGAGCTTGGTTTACTCATCTCCCTTTGTCTCTGTCCAAATCTTTACCGTAGTAATACTCCACTCTTGCAGGACTACGTGGTAGACATGATTTAATCTCAGTAAAAACTCCAGAGTGCGCTATGCCAGTGGTGACCACGAGGGACGCCAGCCAAAATGATGGTCTAGCCACTGTTCTCGTCGGCATCGCTGCTCCGACCGTCCCAGACCTCGCCATTAATGTCCTACAGCTCCCCCTCGTCGTCTCCGTTCACCTGGACCCATCTCCCCCTCCGTTTTTTTCTCCAACGAGCCGTGCCAAGGGTCGAGCAGTGCGTGCCCATGAGCCCATCGTCTTCCTCCTCTGTCTTCTTCCTCCCTAAGCCTCCTTGGCGTTGCGTTGCCCCGTGAGCCCCTGCTGCCCGTCTACACCCTCCTCGTCGCGTTCCCGCTGCTCCCCGTGAGCCTTGGCCGCAACTGCCGATGACTGTGCCATCGCCGATGGGCGGACACGTTGCCCGCCGCATGCCACCTCGCCTCCTCCCCCTCGAGCTCTCCCCACGGCTATAAGTAGCAAGCCCCGAGCCCTCTCGCAATCCACATCTTCCTCCCTAAGCCTCCTCAAAGCTCTCCCCCTCGCCTTGGAGCTCCCCATCCCCTCCATTGCCATGGCCGCCGCCTGGGTCTTCTCTGGTTCCGGCCAACCAGGGCCTCCCCTCGCTGTTCCTCCTCCACCAGCGCCTTCCCCAAGGTCCGGCAAGCCTCCCGTTAGCTTTAGCCCCCTCATTCCCTCGCTGGAGCCCTAGTTCTCCGATGACAGAAGCCCTTCGCCGCTGTCCGCCATTCTCAAGGACGTCGTCGCTCCCCTTGTTTCCGGAGTCCGTGGAGTTGGGGAACGGATGCGCCACTCTGCAGTGAGCACGCCGGTGGCCGGAGCCTCGCCGGAGGTGGCCCATGTCGTCGGGGCTCGTCGTCGGAGCGCGGCCATTCTCTGCCCGTGGGCGCATGTCGGGGAGAAGAAGGAGCCAGCTAGGCAGGGCGTTGACCTGGCCAGGCAGGCCTCGTGGCCCCACCTGTCAGCGGCACTGGTGTTGGGGAACGTAGCAGAAATTCAAAATTTTCTATGCATCACCAAGATCAATCTATGGAGATACTAGCAACGAGAGAGAGGGGAGTGCTTCTTCATACCCTTGAAGATCGCGATGCAGAAGCGTTACAAGAACGTGGTCGGTGGAGTCGTTCATGAAGCGATTCAGATCGCGGCCGAATCCGATCTAAGCACCGAAGAACGGTGCCTCCACGTTCAACACATGTGCAGCCCAGTGACGTCCCCCATGCCTTGATCCAGCAAGGAGAGAGGGAGAGGTTGGGGAAGACTTCATCCAGCAGCAGCACAACGGCGTGGTGGTGATGGAGGAGCGTGGCACTCCAGCAGGGCTTCGCCAAGCACTACGAGAGACGAGGAGGGAAACTCATGTTCTTGGCAGCCCCAAAACCCCCACTATATATAGGGGAAGGGGAGAGGGGGCCGGCCCCCTCCAGATCCCATCTAGAGGGGAGGGGCGGCGGCCAGGAGGGGAGGCTTTCCCCCCAAGCAAGGTGGAGGCGCCCCCTTCCTCTAGGGTTTTCAACCCTAGGCGCCTTGGGCCCTTGGTGAGGGGCGCACCAGCCCACTAGGGGCTGGTTCCCTCCCATATTCAGCCCATCAAGCCCCCCGGGGCAGGTGGCCCCACCCGGTGGACCTCCGGACACCTTTTGGTGGTCCCGGTACAATACCGATAACCCCCGAAACTATTCCGGTGACTGAAAGTGGACTTCCCATATATAAATCTTTGCCTCCAGACCATTTCGGAACTCGTCGTGACGTCCGGGATGTCATTGCCCAGGACTCTGAACAACATTAGGTAACCACATACAAACTTCCTTTATAACCCTAGCGTCATCGGACCTTAAGTGTATAGACCCTACGGGTTCGGGAATCATGCAGACATGACCGAGACAGCTCTTTGGCTAATAACCAACAGTGGGATCTGGATACCCATGTTGGCTCCCACATGTTCCACAATGATATCATTGGATGAACCACGATGTCAAGGATTCAAGCAATCTTGTATGCAATTCCCTTTGTCAATCGGTATGTTACTTGCCCGCGATTCGATCGTCGGTATCCCAATACCTCGTTGAATCTTGTTACCGGCAAGTCACTTTACTCGTTCCGTAATGCATGATCCCATGACTAACTACTTAGTCACATTGAGCTCATTATATGATGCATTACCGAGTGGGCCTAGAGATACCTCTCCGTCATATGGAGTGGCAAATCCCAGTCTCGATTCGTGCCAACCCAACAAACACTTTCAGAGATACCTGTAGTGCACCTTTATAGTCACCCAGTTATGTTGTGACGTTTGGTACACCCAAAGCACTCCTATGGTATCAGGGAGTTACAAAATCTCATGGTCTAAGGAAATGATACTTGATATTAGAAAAGCTTTAGCAAACGAACTACACGATCTTGTGCTATGCTTAGGATTGGGTCTTGTCCATCACATCATTCTCCTAATGATGTGATCCCATTATCAATGAAATCCAATGTCCATGGTCAGGAAACCATGACCATCTGTTGATCAACGAGCTAGTCAACTAGAGGCTCACTAGGGACATGTTGTGGTCTATGTATTCACACATGTATTGCGGTTTCCGGTCAATACAATTATAGCATGAACAATAGACAATTATCATGAACAAGGAAATACAATAATAACTATTTTATTATTGCCTCTAGGGCATATTTCCATCAGTCTCCCACTTGCACTAGAGTCTATAATCTAGTTCACATCACTATGTGATTGTAATGAATTCAACACCCATGGGGTTTCATCATATCTTGCTTGTGAGAGAGGTTATTAGATAACGGGTCTGGACCTTTCAGATCCGTGTGTGCTATACAAATCTCTATGTCATCTCCTAGATGCAGCTACCACGCTCTATTTGGAGCTATTCCAAATAACTGTTCTAGTATACGATTCCGATTTACTACTCAGAATAATCCAGATTAGTGTCAAAGTTTGCATCAGCGTAACCCTTTACGAAGAATGTCTTTTACCACCTCCATAATCGAGAAACTTCCTTAGTCCACTAGTTACTAAGTATATGTTTGACCGTTGTCCTATGATCCATTCCTGGATCATTCTTGTACCCTTTGACTGACTCATGGCAAGGCACACTTCAGGTGCGATACACAGCATGGCATACTGTAGAGCCTACGTCTAAAGCATAGGGGATGACCTTCGTCCTTTCTCTCTCTTATGCCAAGGTCATGTCTTGAGTATTACTCAATACTGACACCTTATAACACAGCCAAGAACTCCTTCTTTGCCGATCTATTTTGAACTCCTTCAAAATCTTGGCACGGTATGTATTCATTTGAAAATACTATTAAGCGTTTTGATCTATCCTTATAGATCTTGATGCTCAATGTTCAAGTAGCTTAATCCAGGTTTTCCATTGAAAAAACACTTTTCAAATAACCCTATATGCTTTCTAGAAATTCTATATCATTTCTGGTCAACAATATGTCAACAACATATACTCATTAGAAATTATACAGTGCTCCCACTCACTTCTTTGGAAATACAAGTTTCTCGTAAACTTTGTACAAACCAAAATTCTTTGATCATCTTATCAAAGCATATATTCCAACTCCGAGATGCTTACTCCAGTCCTTAAAAGGATTGTTGGAGCTTTTCATACTTGTTAGCATCTTTTAGGATTGACAAAACCTTCTGGTTGTATCACATACAACCTTTCCTCAAGCAACTCTTTGAGGAAACAATTTTTTTGACATCCTATCTGCAAGATTTCATAAATAATGCAGTATCTGCTAATATAATTCCAACAGACTCTTAGCATCGCTACGAGTGAGAAAGTCTCATCGTAGTCAACTCCTTGAACTTGTCGGAAAACATCTTAACGACAAGTCGAGCTTTCTTAATGGTGACACTTACCATCATTGTTCGTCTTCCTTTCAAAATCCATCTGTACCCAACAGCCTTACGACCATCAAGTAGTTCTTCCAAAGTCTAGACTTTGTTTTCATACATGGATCCTCTCTCGGATTTTATGGCCTCGAGCCATTTGTCGGAATCCGAGCCCACCATCGCTTCTCCATAGCTCATAGGTTCATTGTTTTCTAGCAACATGACCTTTAAGACAGGATTACTGAACCACTCTGATGTAGTACGCATCCTTGTCACCCTACGAGGTACGGTAGTGACTTGATCCGAAGCTTCATGATCACTATCATAAGCTTCTACTTCAATTGGTGTAGGCGCCATAGGAACAACTTCCTGTGCCCTGCTACACACTAGTTTAAGTAACGGTTCAATAACCTCATCAAGTCTCCACCATCCTCCCACTCAATTCTTTCAAGAGAAACTTTTCCTCGAGAAGGACCTGATTCTAGAAACAATCCCTTTTGCTTTCGGAACTGAGACAGGAGGTATACCCAACTGTTTTGGGTGTCCTATGAAGATGCATTTATCCGCTTTGGGTTCGAGCTTATCAGCCTGAAACTTTTTCACATAAGCGATCGCAGCCCCAAACTTTTAAGAAACGACAACTTAGGTTTCTCCAAACCATAGTTCATATGGTGTCATCTCAACGGAATTGTGTGGTACCCTATTTAAAGTGAATGTGGTTGTCTCTAATTCCTAACCTATAAAACGATAGTGGTAATTCGATAAGAGACATCATGGTATGCACCATATCCAATAGGGTGCAGTTATGATGTTCGGACACACCATCACACTATGGTGTTCCAGGCGGTATTAATTGTGAAACAATTTCCACAATGTCTTAATTGTGTGCCAAACTCATAACTTAGATATTCATCTCTATGATCATATCATAGACATTTTATCCTCTTGTCACGACGATCTTCAACTTCACTCTGAAATTACTTGAACCTTTCAATAATTCAGATTTGTGTTTCATCAAGTAAACATACTCAGAATCTACTCAAATCATCTGTGAAGTAAGAAGATAACGATATCCACTGTGTGCCTCAGCACTCATTAGACTGCACACATCTAAATATATTACTTCCAACAAGTTGCTTTCTTGTTCCATCTTACTGAAACCGAGGCTTTTTAGTCATCTTGCCCATGTGGTATGATTTGCATGTCTCAAGTGATTCAAAATCAAGTGAGTCCAAATGATCCATCTGCATGGAGTTTCTTCATGCGTATACACCAATAGACATGGTTCGCATGTCTCAATCTTTTCAAAAACGAGTGAGTCCAAAGATCCATCAACATGGAGCTTCTTCATGCATTTTCTACCAATATGACTCAAATGGCAGTGCCACAAGTATGTGGTACTATCATCACTATCTTATATCTTTTGGCATGAACATGTGTATCACTACGATCAAGATTCAATAAGCCATTCATTTTAGGTGCAAGACCATTGAAGGTATTATTCAAATAAACAGAGTAACCATTATTCTCCTTAAATGAATAACCGTATTGCGATAGACATAATCCAATCGTGTCTACGCTCAACACAAACACCAAATAACAATTATTTAGGTTTAACAACAATCTTGATGGTAGAGGGAGTATGCGATGCTTGATCACATCAAGCTTGGAAACACTTCCAACACATATCGTCATCTCACCTTTAGCTTGTCTCTGTTTATTCTGCAGCTTTTATTTCGAGTTACCAACACTTAGCAACTGAACCGGTATCTAATACCCTGGTGCTCCTAGGACTACTAGTAAAGTACACATTAATATAAAGTATATCCAATATACTTCTATCGACCTAGCCAGCATTCTCATCTACCAAGTATCTAGGGTAGTCCTGCTTCAGTGACCGTTCCCCTCATTACAGAAGCACTTAGTCTCGGGCTTGGTTTCAACCTTGGGTTTCTTCACTAGAGCAGCAACTGATTTGCCAGTTCATGAAGTATCCCTTCTTGCCCTTGCCCTTCTTGAAACTAGTGGTTTCACTAACCATCAACAATTGATGCTCCTTCTTGATTTCTACTTTCGCGGCGTCAAACATCGCGAATATTTCAAGGATCATCATATAAATCCATGATATGTTATAGTTCATCACAAAGCTCTAGCAGCTTGGTGGCAATGACTTTGGAGAAACATCACTATCTCATCTGGAAGATTAACTCCCACTCGATTCAAGTGATTGTTGTACTCAGACAATCTGAGCACAAGCTCAACGATTGAGCTTTTCTCCCTCAGTTTGCAGGCTAAGAAACTCGTCGGAGGTCTTATACCTCTTGACGTGGGCACGAGCCTGAAATCCCAATTTTATCCCTCGAAACATCTCATATGTTCCGCGACGTTTTGAAATCGTCTTCGGTGCCTCAATTCTAAACCGTTTAACATCACTGAACTATCACATAGTTATCAAAACGTGTATGTTAGATGTTCGTGACATCCACAAACGACACTTGAGGTTCAGCACACCGAGCGGTGCATTAAGGACATAAGCCTTCTGTGCAGTAATGAGGACAATCCTCAGTTTACGGACCCAGTCCGCATAATTGCTACTATCAACTTTCAACTAAATTTTCTCTAGGATCATATCTTAAATAGTGTAACTAAAGCGTAAGCTACGACATAATTTTCAAAGTCCTTTTGACTATGTTCATGATAATTAAGTTCATCTAATGAACTCCCACTCAGATAGACATCCCTCTAGTCATCTAAGTGATACATGATCCGAGTCAACTAGTCCGTGTCCGATCATCACGTGAGAAGGACTAGTAATCATCGGTGAACATCTTCATGTTGATCGCATCTGCTATACGACTCATGTTCGACCTTTCGGTCTCTTGTGTTCCGAGGCGATGTCTGTACATGCTAGGCTCGTCAAGTCAAGCTAAGTGTTTTGCATGTGTAAATCTAGCTTACACCCATTGTATGTGAACGTTAGAATCTATCACACCCGATCATCATGTGGTGCTTCGAAACAACGAACTTTTGCAACGGCGCATAGTTAGGGGGAACACTTTCTTCAAATTATTATGAGGGATCATCTTATTTACTACAGTCGTTCTAAGCAATAAGATGCAAAAACATGATAAACATCACATGCAATCAAATAGTGACATGATATGGCCAGTATCATTTTGCTCCTTTTGATCTCCATCTTCGGGGCGCCATGATCATCATCGTCACTGGCATGACAGCATGATCTCCATCATCATGATCTCCATCATCGTGTCTCCATGAAGTTGTCTCGCCCACTATTACTTCTACTACTATGGCTAACAGTTTAGCAATAAAGTAAAGTAATTACATGGCGTTATTAATGACACGCAGGTCATACAATAAATTAAAGACAACTCCTATGGCTCCTGCCAGTTGTCATACTCATCGACATGCAAGTCGTGATTCCTATTACAAGAATATGATCAAACTCATACATCGCATATATTTCATTCATCACATCCTTCTTGGCCATATCACATCACACAACATATGCTGCAAAAACAAGTTAGACGTCCTCTAATTGTTGTTGCAAGTTTTTTTACGTGGCTGCTATAGGTTTCTAGCAAGAACGTTTCTTACCTACGCCAAAACCACAACGTGATATGCCAATTGCTATTTACCCTTCATAAGGACCCTTTTCATCGAATCCGATCCGACGAAAGTGGGAGAGACTGGCACCCGCTAGCCACCTTATGCAACAAGTGCATGTTAGTCGGTGGAACCTGTCTCATGTAAGTGTACGTGTAAGGTCGGTCCGGGCCGCTTCATCCCACAATACCGTAGAAACAAGATAGGACTAGTAACGGTAAGCATATTGAACAAAATCAACAACCACAACAAATTATGTTCTACTCGTGCATAGAATCTACGCAACAGACCTAGCTCATGATGCCACTGTTGGGGAACGTAGCAGAAAATCAAAATTTTCTACGCATCACCAAGATCAATCTATGGACATACTGGCAACGAGAGAGAGGGGAGTGCATCTTCGTACCCTTGAAGATCGCGATGCGGAAGCATTACAAGAACGCGGTCGGTGGAGTCGTTCACGAAGCGATTCAGACCGCGGCCGAATCCGATCTAAGCGCCAAAGAACGGTGCCTCCGCGTTCAACACATGTACAGCCCGGTGACGTCTCCCGTGCCTTGATCTAGCAAGGAGAGAGGGAGAGGTTGGGGAAGACTCCATCCAGCAGCAGCACAACAGCGTGGTGGTGATGGAGAAGCGTGCCACTCCAACAGGGCTTCGCCAAGCACTACGAGAGACGAGGAGGGAAATTCATGTTCTTGGCAGCCCCAAAACCCCCACTATATATAGGGGAAGGGGAGAGGGGGCCGGCCCCCTCCAGATCCCATCTAGAGGGGAGGGGTGGCGGCCAGGAGGGGAGGCTTGCCCCCCAAGCAAGGTGGAGGCGCCCCCTTCCCCTAGGGTTTTCAACCCTAGGCGCCTTGGGCTCTTGGGGAGGGGCGCACCAGTCCACTAGGGGCTGGTTCCCTCCCATATTCAGCCCATCAAGCCCCCGGGGCAGGTTGCCCACCCGGTGGACCTCCGGACACCTTTTGGTGGTCCCGGTACAATACCGATAACCCCCGAAACTATTCCGGTGACTGAAACTAGACTTCCCATATATAAATCTTTACCTCCGGACCATTCCGGAACTCCTCGTGACGTCTGTGATCTCATACGGGACTCCGAACAACATTCGGTAACCACATACAAACTTCCATTATAACCCTAGGGTCATCGAACCTTAAGTGTGTAGACCCTACGGGTTCGGGAATCATGCAGACATGACCGAGATAGCTCTCTGCCCAATAACCAACAGCGGGATCTGGATACCCATGTTGGCTCCCACATGTTCCACAATGATCTCATCGATGAACCAAAATGTCAAGGATTCAAGCAATCCCGTATGTAACTCCCTTTGTCAATCGGTATGTTACTTTCCCGAGATTCGATTGTCGGTATCCCAATACCTCGTTCAATCTCGTTACTGGCAAGTCACTTTACTCGTTCCGTAATGCATGATCCTGTGACTAACTACTTAGTCACATTGAGATCATTATGATGATGCATTACCGAGTGGGCCCAAAGATACCTCTCCGTCATACGGAGTGACAAATCCCAGTCTCGATTCATGCCAACCCAACAAACACTTTTGGAGATACCTGTAGTGCACCTTTATAGTTACCCAGTTACGTTGTGACGTTTGGTACACCCAAAGCACTCCTATGGTATCAGGGATTTAGACAATCTCATGGTCTAAGGAAATGATACTTGACACTAGAAAAGCTTTAGCAAACGAACTACACGATCTTGTGTTATGCTTAGGATTGGGTCTTGTCCATCACATCATTCTCCTAATGATGTGATGCCGTTATCAATGACATCCAATGTCCATGGTCAGGAAACCATGACCATCTGTTGATCAACGAGCTAGTCAACTAGAGGCTCACTAGGCACATATTGTGGTCTAAGTGTTCACAGATGTATTGCAGTTTCCGGTCAATACAATTATAGCATGAACAATAGACTATTATCATGAACAAGGAAATACAATAATAACCATTTTATTATTGCCTCTAGGGCATATTTCCAATAGTCTCCCACTTGCAATACAGTCAATAATCTAGTTCACATCACTATGTGATTGTAATGAATTCAGCACCCATGGGGTTTGATCATATCTTGCTTGTGAGAGAGGTTATTAGTCAACGGGTCTGAACCTTTCAGATCCGTGTGTGCTTTACAAATCTCTATGTCATCTCCTAGATGCAGCTACCACGCTCTATTTGGAGCTATTCCAAATAACTGTTCTACTATACGATTCCGGTTTACTACTCATAATAATCTGGATTAATGTCAAAGTTTGCATCGGTGTAACCTTTTACGATGAACTCTTTTACCACCTCCATAATCGAGAAACTTCCTTAGTCCACTAGTTACTAAGGATATGTTTGACCGCTCTCCCGTGATCCATTCCTGGATCATTCTTGTACCCCTTGACTGACTCATGGCAAGGCACACTTCAGGTGCGGTACACAACATAGCATACGTAGAGCCTACGGCTGAAGCATAGGGGACGACCTTCGTCCTTTCTCTCTCTTCTGCCGAGCTCATGTCTTGAGTCTTACTCAATACTCACACCTTATAACACAGCCAAGAACTTCTTTGCCGATCCATTTTGAACCCCGTGTGGGATCGTTTATGTTTTTGCCACGACGGTGGTTTGAGGTGTCTTGAGGTAGACATGGGGCCACCGATGACTTAGCCATGTTAGAAATAAATTTGCTATGACATGTTGTTGCCATGCTAGTAGATGTCATGATGTTAGTTTGATTTATGTATTTGGTTGATATCATGCCATGCTTAGTTTCTGATATGTGCTAGGTTGTTGTAGACGCTTGGTTCCTGCCTTGTATTCTGCTTGTTTGGATTCTATGTATTTGGTTGTCTTGCAAGTACATTCAACATACTGACCTAGCGTGTCATGCCAGTTTTGTAGGTCGTTCACTTATTCCATCGTGCTAGGCCGTAATCATGCCAGTCCTGTGAGTTGTGGAGCCCAGCCAAAGTGATAGGCTGCCAAGACTTCCGCTGCCATGTAAATAGCCTTAGGGATATGCCAGAAGATTATATTCATCACTGATGTAATCATATACACATGTATTTGATGAATATTCTTGTACCTGGAATGCTGTATCATGGACCTATCGTGCGTCAGGTGTTATCCTGGGCCGACGTGCAAAGGCCTCCTTCTCCATGCAGATCGGGGTGCCATAGAGGAGAGGCTATGCCCGTGCAAGAGCAGAAGCACTATGCTCCACGCTGGTGATAAACAACTGGGGGTGGCCTCGCGGTCGCGATAACCTCCGAGAGCTTCCGGGCTCAGTGGCCAGCCTCACCGCGCCATTCTCCCTCGGGAGGGTAGCGCGAGGGGGCTGGGCACGGGGGCTACGCTCAGGTCACGCCTGGCGTACCCCACCTTGCCAGGCCCCACGGGCCCGGTCTTTGTGTTCCCCTCCCGAGCGAGAGCTCGGTGAGGAAAAGGTATGATGGTCGGTCCATACGTCAAGGGGGACTTCTGAGCATCGCATCTCAGGAGCCTAACTGGCCACGTAGCCCCTCACCCCATTGTCTCATCCTGGTGATCCGGACGACCCAATGGCGGCTGAGGCATGTGCGGGGCCAAGCCCTACTGACACAAAACGCCAAGGCCTGAATTTTGCCCTTTTCAAGCCGTTTGTACATCAAGGGGGACTCCTTAGCATCGCGTCTCAGGAGCATAATTGGTCACGTTGCCCCTCACTCCTTGGGCTCGTACTGGTGATCCGGACGACCCAATGGCGGCTGAGGTATGCGCGGTGCCGGGCCCTGCCGACGGAGAACATCAAGGCCTGCCTTCGCACTTTTTCCTAAGTTGTTCGCACGTCAAGGAGGACTCCTGAGCATCGCGTCTCAGGAGCCTAACTGTTCACATAGCCCCTCAACCCTTGGGATCGTCCTAGCAATCCGGACGACCCAACGGCTGTTGAGGTATGCACGGGGACGGGCTCTGCCGACGCAGAACAATAAAGCAAACAGAAAAATCGAAAGACCATAATATAATTATTACAAAGAATTTTGTTCCAAGCAAACAGTTTTAAACGCCTCCACGAGGCATGCTACATGATATAGGACGCACAGTAAGCAGTAGCGTCACCAGGCCATCTCTTCAGACTTGGGTGCCATCGTCACCTGCCAGCGGAGCTCCGTCACCAGGCTCGTTGCTCGGCCCCTCAGCCCCGGCCGGAGGACCGACGACAAGGAACTTGCTCAGCAGGGCATCCACAGAGCTCTTCACGGCGGTAGCAGTAGCGTCCTTGGAGTCAGAGTCCACGAGGCCGAGGAAGGAGGAGATGTCTAAGATGGCATCCAGAAGATAGAGATGGCTGAAGATGCACGTCAGGGCTAAAGAAGAAAGCGAGCGAGCATCACCTTCCACCAAAGAGCCAAACCCGTCGACAACATCCTCGAGCACCTCCACGACCTAAGGGAGCAGCACGGAAGGGCTCTCCCTCGGGGTCGTCACCGCCGCCTTCTTCAAGGAATCGTCCCCGAAGAGCGACCGTTGAGCCTTGTGGAACCACGCCTCAAGGGAAGCAAGGGTGTTGCGCTCCATGATGACTGCTTTCTTGGCCTCGGCAAGGGACGCCTGGGCTGGCTCCCCCTCCTCCTTCAGCTTCATTAGGCGGTCGCGCTCCACAGCCTGCTCCAGGGCGGCTTTCTTCAGCTCGTCATCTTGATGGGCAACGGCAGCCTCCTGGGCCTTCAGCTTCTCCTCATGTCCCTGAAGTTGGCTGGCCTGGGAGGTCTACTGATCCTAAAGTGCCTTCAGTTCAGCCTTCACTGTGCGGCACCGATCTTCGGCTTCTGTGGCCTCCTTCTGCGCCGTGTGGCGCTTGGTGGCAGCCTCCCCAAGCACCTGCTTCTGGGCTTCCTCCACAGAGCCCCAGGCCGCTCGGACAAACGCGTTGGCCTATAGCCATCCAGAAATTAGCCCCAGGCGTCCCAACACCGCGCGCCGGTCTGGGCCCCGAAGTTCACCCTGGAGGAGGTCCAGCGCCACCCTTGCCTCCTCCAGGGCTCCGGAGGTGGTGGGGTCGCCATGGCCCAGCTGCCCGATGGGCAGAAGATAATACGTCCTTGGCGTCGGGACAGGACTAGCCACTACAGTAGGAAGGACCGGGGGCTCCGGAGGCTGGGCGGCCTCGGCAGCCACCGCAAGGATGGGCGTTGGCGGGGTCAGCCCTACTGAAGGCACCGGGCACCTCCTGAGGATGAGCTTCCGCGCCCTGGGGAGACGACATCACCGCCGGATCTGCAGGGGCCGCAGCGCTGTCCTTCGCCAGTGTTGAAGCGACCACCTCAACGCGCTTGACAACGGCAACTCCCGCGCCCTCCTTTTGGTTCTTTGATGACTGCTACCTAATAACAGACAAAGACCCTAAGCAATGACAGTACCAAGGGAAGAGACTCACTGGTTGCAGTAGACGTAGTTCCTCTTCAGGTTCAGCAACGGGGGCCGAGCCGGCGCAATCAGAGCCACACCCTTGGGAGCAGAAGAACTCGTGGTCGGCACCACTCGAGACGCTGCTAGCGAAGGCGTAACGCTGCCTAGAGGGATCAGTGCAGTCCTGCCTTTCTTCGTGGCCGACCGCTTGGGATGCTTCAAGGAGGCCACCCCGGATATCGTGGTGACCCCAGAGGGGAGAGCCAGCTCCACCAACGGAGGCGCGTCATCATCATCATCATCATCATCAGGGAAGTCGTGGAGAAGCTCCCTCTGCCCCAGGACAGAGGATCCCCCCTCTCCCTCATCCTCGGTGGCCTCAGAGGATTGATCGCCCGAGGACAGGCCCACCAAGGAAGTAGGCGGCAGGGGAGGCCCCACCCGCATGAGCCCGAACTCGTCGAAGACCGGCATGGCAGCAGCGACCTCCTCCCCATCGACTCAACAGTACAACGGGAGCCAATCCTCTGGAGGACCGCTCGGGTCTTTCCCAATCAAGTAAAGAAACACCTTGCTCAGCTCCTCCTCGGGAAAGGCGTCCTGGTGCACGCGGATCTTGTCATCGGTGCTCCTAAGCTTCCACAAGG
Source organism: Triticum dicoccoides (assembly GCF_002162155.2). Classification (NCBI taxonomy): domain Eukaryota; kingdom Viridiplantae; phylum Streptophyta; class Magnoliopsida; order Poales; family Poaceae; genus Triticum; species Triticum dicoccoides. Next base: position 91,937,364 of record NC_041393.1, read on the forward strand.
GGCGGGAGAGATCTTGGAGCGGTGCTAGGCGCTATATCAAGAACTCCTTGACGATCATGGCCCCCATCAGCTTCTCGCTCTTCAGGTCCTCTTCCATCTTCTTCATCAATGGCCTCAGGGAAGGGTTGGCAATCTTCTCAGAGAGCCACCCCTTCCCAGAGGAGGGGAACTCGGTCGACGATACCAGCAAGTCCTGCCAGCACTAGGCATCCATCAGAACCCACCTCTTCAGGGTGTCCTCCACCTTCTTCCCGGCGCAGGAGATCGCATTACTGCCCTGGACTGCAACGAAGCCGGCACACCCAGCAGGATGGTCGCCACCTATGCGGAAGAAGAAGAAGTGGAGGAGCATGGCGATGGAGGGCATCACCCCTACGAACGCCTCGCAGTAGAAGGCGAAGATGGATAGGAGCAGGAAGGAGTTGGGGTGAATATAGAGAGTGTGGAGGCCATAATGATGAAGAACAACATAGAAGAAGCGGGAGAATGGAGGCACCAGCCCCGAGTAGACTATGTGCAGGAAGAAGGGGTAGAAGGTACTATTCACGGGTTCCGACGCAGCAGCAGTGACCCGGAGACCACTCATTGTCCTCGCTCGCCATCAAGAGAAGCGCGGTCTGGAGCTTCTCCTCGGTGACGGAGGGCGAGAACAGCACCGACTCATACCAGGCAGAGCCAGCGGCTGAGGCTGAGGCCTCGGCCTTGTTGGTAGCCATTGGGTGGAAGATTGGAGGAGGAAATCGGCAGATCTAGGGAGTTCTTCCGGTGTTGGCAAAAGGGGATCTAGAGCAAGACGAAGAGGATGCAATGAAAGCCTGGCAGTGGATGGCAACCCCTTTTGTCAGACGTAAACAGTTGCCGAGGCAGCATGGGGAAGTGGAGATGCCCACGTCCCATCAATCGCCATGCGTCATCAAGGCCGCAGGCGGTTAGGGCGCGTGGCGCTCCGCACTTGCCCTTTGGCTTCGCCTGGAAGCCAAGTTCGAGCGTGCCTTGTGCCCGTGGGCTACTGTCGGTGTTCTGGATATGGGGGTATCAAGAGTTGCCTACCTGCGGCCCACCGCGTGGCTCCATCGATGGCCTGGTACGGCCCAACTTCGACATCAACAACTCAAGACCCTCGTGAGGGGCCAAGCCTCGCGAGGCGGACGACACCAAGACCCCCGAGGGGATCGGCCTCCTTAGGTTGGCTCCCGAGGGGCAGAGAGTTCTATGGAAGGTGCACCTCACGAGGCTTGGCAAGGCCAGGCGGGCGCCAGGCGGGCGCCAATGGGCGCATAGCGCCAGTTTCCTCTTTGGTGCAAGGGAGGCAAGCCGCAGGCGCGGAGTCCCGAGGAATCGGCCAATGGTTTCCATTCTGGTGCAACAAGACCAATACCACCATGACGGCAGGACGGAGGACATCACCGAGCCCGCTGCAGCGTCATGACCAGAGGCTTTTCACAGGCGAAGGCTACTTTTATCAGGATAAGCTGTACTACTTTTCCCCTTTCAAATCCGGCCATTGTGGGATCCCTTCCCGCCTACATTTGGGAAGAGGACCAAGGCCACTATAAATAGGACTTAGCCACCACCATAGAGAGAGAGAGACCCGATCCAGTTCACATCCCACCAGCTCTCTTGATCTCAAGAACACCTCACGACCTGAGGCTAGTTCATCCACTATACCAGTTCATCCTCGGCCCTTCGACGCAATCCACCAAAATGCTGGAGTAGGGTATTGCACTGCAAGGTGGCCCAAACCAGGATAAACTGGTGCGTCTCTTTGTCTCTTCGAGCTCGTCGTGCTAGGCTTAGGAGAATCGCAAGTAGGTAGGCTGGGTAGGTTGAGATTTCTGCACGCACCCCAGAGTTAGAACCTCTCAAGGCTTTGCGGAACCTGTAATCCGACAAGGCCAATGCTGGTCGGAAGCACCATGTTAGGAAGGGGTTGGTGGTGCTGCACCTACCGTCGGAGGGTGGCACCGCCCCTGAATCCACGAGCTTAGGAGTAGGCAAAAGGGGGGAGGCATGCTGGGAAGGGCGGGCGACAAGGTGAACCACGCGGGCGTACTGGGGTGACGGCGTCCAGCAACACCGGCAAGCGAGGACTAGAGGGACGTTGACCCAACTTGCCATGGCCTTCGTCTTAGGCAAGCAAGGTAAGCTGGAAGGGACGCAGCTACCTAGTCACCAAGGACGGAGCTGCCCAGTAGGGGCACCGACAGCGAGGGACACCGGAAAGGCGGGGGCCCGAGACCGCTAGGGCTGGAACAACACCGATAAGGACCACTGCGAGAAGCCCCATGTTAGCCACAACCGCAGATGCATCACCGCCTCCATGGGGGAGCTGTCACCGTGGCTCGGGGAGGGATGGGAGGCCGTTGGCAACGAGGGGTCCGCCTACATAGGAGGTAGCCGCGAACGCACCCGCACGCCCCAAGGCCCAACCATGACCGGCCGAAGCACCAGCAACTGGGTCGCAACGCCATGGGGGGTTGAGGAAGCTGCGGGAGGTCCTGCTCGTGGCAATGACTATGAGCGCCGGATCCGCTGCTGGCCGCAGGCTCGAGCAACAGCTAGAGGGAGGGTATCTGAGAATCGCCGAGAGGATCCCGGGGTCGCGGTCCGAGGGGGTGGAGGTACATGAGGCATGGGGATCTATGGCGGTCGAGGATGACGGCGGAGGGGCGCAGCCAGCCGGAGAAGGGACGGCACCACTGCAGCACCGTACCAACGAGGGAAGGGACGGCACCATCGCGGTAGGTGGCGAGGCATAGGGGTGGTCAAGAGGAGGGACTCAGGGCCTCTCCACCGCCACCTTCGCGGGGTCCGGCGGGGCTAGATTTTTTTGATTTCTCTAGCTATTTTTTGAGTTCAAATTTGAAATAAATACAAATTAAAACATAATGCATGGTGCTGTCTACATCGGTAAATTTTATTTTTAATTTTTGAACAATTTTAAATACAAGCTCCCGGAGCAGCACCTGATATTTTTTTTGGAAATGGAGGCTCACCCTCGGCCTCTGCATCTGAAAGATGCATGCGGCCATATTATTAAAAAGTTGAAAAATAAGCATAGTCTTAGCTCCATTACAGCTCGCAAACAGAGTAAAAAAATAAAAAGGAAAAGTCATTGCCACAACCGACAGGCTAATAGGACTAGAACACTATACGCCTATCCTATTATGAGACCGCCATCCAAACTGGTTGAATATAGCCCATGCTACCATGTCCCACTTGTTGCACCCAGTAACGAAAGGCTCCTTGGAGCCCATAGGAGTGAGTAAGGACCACGTACGGATCCATGTCGTAGCTCTGAAGATGGCCTGCAAGAAAGTTAAAGTATGTTGTTTGTTAAATATTATATCATTCCTGCAGTTCCATATAGCCCAAATAAACGCACATGTTCCAATTAGAATACAAGATGCAGCAATATGATCCACCCCAGCTAGCCATGTCACAAATAACGCTTCAATGCTAACTAGAGGGATAATGTTAAAGGCTATATGAATAGTCCGCCAAAGTAATTTCATGAGAGGGCAATCTATAAATAGGTCTTGTATTGTTTTGTCATCACAAAAACAACATCGTGCACTTCCTACCTAATGTTGCTTTAGTAAATTATCTTTCGTGAGGATCACTTGCTTGTGGACAAACCACGTGAAAATTTGGATACGCAAGGGAACCTTAACTTTCCAAATATGTATCGATCTTGGGATTAGGCCAGAGTTGATTAGATCAAAATACATAGATTTGACTGTAAACACTCCGTTTCTAGTTATTTTCCAGTGAATGGAATCAGGTTGGTCAGATAGTTGAATCTCCATCAACCTCCGCAACAAATGTAGCCAGGAAGTCCAACGCTCCCCAAGTAAAGATCTCCTAAACTGTATATTTAAGGGCACTGCCTGTAATAATGTGGGCACGTAATCCTCCTTATGTTGTACAATATTATATAAGGTGGGGTACTGTAGGGCTAGCAGCGTGTCCCCTAACCACATATACTCCCAAAATCTTGTTGTCATCCCATTACAAACAAAGAATTTGGCCCTACGAAAGAACATATCTTTTGTTCTCATAAGTCCCTTCCAGAATGGCGAATCATTGTGACACCCCAAAAATTTGGCCTTGTTTTAATAAATTCAAATTTTGCCAGGAATTAAAACTTTGGATTTCTGAGCTCCATTTTGATTTTTAAATCATTTCTTTCCCTGTTTTGATGAGTTTTTCCCAGAGAGAAAATTTCTTTTCAAATGTGTTATTGGACTTGTTTAACCTCTCAAGAAAAACTTTCCTTTTATCAGTGTAACTAATTAACTAATTTAATTGCTTGATCTTTACTTTCTTGAAAATAGTTTTTCAAGGTTAAATGGCCATATTGGAAATACAACCATTTGATAGATTCACTTAAAATTTCCACAAAAATTTGGAGATGTCATGTGATGTTTTTAAATCACCTTTATGCAAAAATATATTTCATTCATGAAATATTTGGAGCCCTACACTCAATTCTTCTTCTCTGGTCCAGAGTGCATTTTGCACTACTACCCATTTAAATATTTCTTCCTGGCCTCCACCAAAATTATGGGATATTGGTAATGGCCTAAGATTCCACTTTGTGCAAAAATCCAGGGTTGTTCCTTGAAAATATTGAGTGAATCAACCTCATTTCCATTCCGGACCAACTTGATGATTTGTACAGCAACCACCATTTTAGTTGCTCCTATATCCATGATTATTTCTCCTACTTGTAGTCCCCCATGTTAAACCCTTAAGTCCAGGAGCATGCACCTTTTGGATCATTTTTGGTTCATGAAATGATGCCAATTACTTCCTGTCCAGGAATGTAGTTTTGCAAAACTTGCACTAGCAAGTTTCCCTTTTTGTCCAAATTACCTCACCACTCTCTCTTGCATCTGAAGAGACCCCCATCTGGAGTTTTTGGCCACTCCAAGACTTGCCTAAGTGCCCTTGGCATTTTGTCAAACACCTGGAGTGCATGACCAGTTTTGACATGAGTTGTGGCATTGCACTATGAACTTGCACCTCTGATCAAACTAGCATGTCCACTAGACTCCCCGTTACTTCTAACCTGGGTCTGTTATTTACCAGCCTTGACCGCGACCTCTAGCATGCTATGGCATTACGTCGAGCACGTCCCGTGCACGCCCAGAGCGCGAGCAGAGCGTGCGTTTGGCACGCACGCGCACCGAGCCGACACGCTGGCCCCCACGGTTTTGGCCCACACTGCAGAGCCTCGCCACGCACTCCCTTTCTCACCGCTACGCGCCAAGCCGCCCCTCGCCACGCCCGGCAAGCCAAGAGCTAGCCGCCGCCGCCGCCCGA
>NC_041393.1:91943225-91969393 GCF_002162155.2 Triticum dicoccoides
GCTCGCCAGCTCGCCGACATGGGCAGAGGCTGTCGGGCGGCGGCGGCGGCTAGCTCTTGGCTTGCCGGGCGTGGTGAGGGGCGGCTTGGCGCGTAGCGGTGAGAAAGGGAGTGCGTGGCGAGGCTCTGCAGTGTGGGCCAAAACCGTGGGGGCCAGCGTGTCGGCTCGGTGCGCGTGCGTGCCAAACGCACGCTCTGCTCGCGCTCTGGGCGTGCACGGGACGTGATCGACGTAATGCCAGAGCATGCTAGAGGTCGCGGTCGAGGCTGGTAAATAACAAACCCAGGTTAGGAGTAACGGGGAGTCTAGTGGACATGCTAGTTTGATCAGAGGTGCAAGTTCATAGTGCAATGCCACAACTCATGTCAAAACTGGTCATGCACTCCAGGTGTTTGATAAAATGCCAAGGGCACTTAGGCAAGTCTTGGAGTGGCCAAAAACTCCAGATGGGGGTCTCTTCAGATGCAAGAGAGAGTGGTGAGGTAATTTTGACAAAAAGGGAAACTTGCTAGTGCAAGTTTTGCAAAACTACATTCCTGGACAGGAAGTAATTGGCATCATTTCATGAACCAAAAATGATCCAAAAGGTGCATGCTCCTGGACTTAAGGGTTTAACATGGGGGACTACAAGTAGGAGAAATAATCATGGATATAGGAGCAACTAAAATGGTGGTTGCTGTACAAATCATCAAGTTGGTCCAGAATGGAAATGAGGTTGATTCACTCAATATTTTCAAGGAACAACCTTGGATTTTTGCACAAAGTGGAATCTTAGGCCATTACCAATATCCCATAATTTTGGTGGAGGCCAGGAAGAAATATTTAAATGGGTTGTAGTGCAAAATGCACTCTGGACCAGAGAAGAAGAATTGAGTGTAGGGCTCAAAATATTTCATGAATGAAATATATTTTTGCATAAAGGTGATTTAAAAACATCACATGACATCTCCAAATTTTTGTGGAAATTTTAAGTGAATCTATCAAATGGTTGTAGTTCAAATATGGCCATTTAACCTTGAAAAACTATTTTCAAGAAAGTAAAGATCAAGCAATTAAATTAGTTAATTAGTATCACTGATAAAAGGAAAGTTTTTCTCGAGAGGTTAAACAAGTCCAATAACACATTTGAAAAGAAATTTTCTCTCTGGGAAAAACTCATCAAAACAGGGAAAGAAATGATTTAAAAATCAAAATGGAGCTCAGAAATCCAAAGTTTTAATTCCTGGAAAAATTTGAATTTATTAAAACAAGGCCAAATTTTTGGGGTGTCACAATCATTAGGTCTCGCGGTAACTTGGGCCAGAGATTTTGACGGTAAATATTTGTTTCATAGTATCTGTGCCCACATACCATAAGTTTCTACTGATCACCTATATAGCCATTTACTCATCAGGCATTTATTTTTAATCTCTATGTTCTCAATGCCGAGACCCCCTTGGCCCTTGGGTCGGCAAATGATATCCCATCTTGCCAGGCAATATTTTGTCTTAACATCATCTGACTACCAAAAAAATTGATATCGTTAAAAATCAAGTCTCTTGCGTACACCTTTAGGTACTTCAAAGAATGATAACAGGAACATCGGCATACTAGTTAGTACTGAATTAGTGAGCACCAACCGACCTCCGTAAGACATTAGCTTGCCCTCCCAGGAACTTAGTTTGTTTTTCAAATCAATCTTCGATGCATTTCCAATCTTTATTAGTAAGTTTACGATGATGAATCGGGATGCCCAGATAACTGAAAGGCAGAGTCCCAATTCACATCCAAACAATTGTCTATATGCATCTTGTTCCTCTTTGGCCCTCCCAAAGTAGAACAGTTCACTCTTGTGAAAATTTATTTTTAGTCCTAACAATTGTTCAAAAAGGCACAAAACCAGTTTCATATTCCGAGCCTTTGCAAGATCATGCTCCATGAAAAGAATAGTGTCATCGTCATATTGTAAGATGGATACTCCCCTATCGACCAGATGGGGAACGAGTCCACCCACTTGGACATTCTCCTTGGCATGGCCTATAAGAACGGTCAGCATATTAGCCACTATATTTAATAAGAGAGGAGACATCGAATCACCTTGTCTCAACCCTTTATGAGTCTGAAAATTGTGACCGATATCATCGTTAACCTTTACATCGACACTACCTTTTTCGACTAGGGAATCCACTTGATTCCTGCATGTCTCATTAAGACCCTTCATGCACATTGCCTGCTGTCATGGAATTTTCATGGCAGATGTCCTAGTGTGAGTACTTAGTCGCGAGGCCAACGCATCTATGTGGTTGCTTGAGAGAGGTTGATCGGGACGAGAGACGTGAGGCGGATCAACAAACAAGACAAGGATTTAGACAGCTTCGGGCCCTGGGAAACATCATCCGGTAATAGCCCTACATGTTGTTTGTGGCTAGGTCTCATTATGCTCATGAGGGAGACGCCGCATAACCGGCTCTCCTCTAATTGTGTCTAGCCTTAAAGATTATTTTTCTTCTCCGTCTTGGGGTGCCTTGCCCCTCCTTATATAAGTTGGAGGGGCGGGTTACATGTGGAGTCCTAGTAGGACTAGGACTATTCTATAACAAGCGGAATCCTAGTCTGCTCCTTAAGGGAAAACTCCTTATGTCTTTCCTCATAAACCAGCCCACCATAGCATGATCCGGCCTTCTGGGCCTTGGGCCTTGTCATCCGTCTAACCCACCTGCCAGGTCACCAGTGATTCGCAATGTTTCAGGAGGGTTGCCTGTAAACCGCCAAGTCCAGGCGGGTCGCCAGTGAGTCGCCAAGCTCGAGCCGGGTCATACATCCAGCGGGTTACACCACGGGATTTATCCTCGTCATTAACCCCCGGTTTAGCTTGGATTTATCCATGGTAAACTTATGCTGCAAAATAAACACAAGAACAAATTTGACAGGTTGTGCTCTGGTTTAAAAGTTTTCCTGAGCTGGCACCTGATCATCCTTAAGTCCTTGTCATTTCCTCGTGGGTGTATGTCTATGATTTCATACAAAATCTCCTTTAATAGAAATGTTCAAACTTTGTCAATGCAAAAAATCCAGGCACTTCTTCTGAAAAATCCGGGTCAATAGGCTAGATTCATAATTAATTTACTAGCATTGGCTCTTGGAGAGAGTTATTATTATAAATAATCCATTTGAGTCGGCCTTTAATGCTCTAACTTGAAAAAAATAAGGGTCTTGAAATATTCAACTGATATTCAGCCGGCATAAAGATGTAGATCTTGCCGATTTTATGATTGCTAAAAATTGTTGTGTTATAAATAAATGTTGCTGATGCTGGGTCATGATTCTTGCAGACACCGGGTCAATATGGTCTTCTCAAAACAGAGAATTTGAAGATTTTTCTCCCTTATATGCATATCACCTATAGCCCCCAAGTGTCGGGTTGTCATGCTTGCAGCAACCTGGGACTTGTAATTGCCTTATGCTTATAAAAACTTCAACCAGTGTAGCCCCCGAGGGTCGGGTCATTATGCAATAATGAGCAGGGACTTTTTTTATATAATTCATTGATAATAACATCATATGATGGAATCTCCACCCTGGGGCTTGAACCCACGTCCACAAGGTTAAGAGCTTTGTACTCTACCAACTAAGTAGTGGACCTTTTCGATATAATGGATTTAACTAGTGTACCTTGAATTTTTAACAGGAGCAATTGGTAGCCCCCAAGGGCCGGCTCATCACAATGTGATGAGTCAGATCTTCAATAAAGTGAGACAAAAAATTACTTTGCATTAGCCCCCAAGTGCCATGGTGCATGCTGGCAGTGACATGGGACTTGCATATTTGATATAATCTCAATCTGAATAATGTAGCCCCCAAGTGTCGGGTCGTAAGACTGCAGCGACTCAGGACTATTCCTTCCATTGTAGAATAAATCATATACATTGAAAAAATAATAGCCATTGCGCCAAAGTGACTTTGAATACCTTATCTGTTGACAAGTAAATCCGGAGTTTAAATACCCGACGGCTCTTGGCCGATGGCGATTTAATACGCCTCCATTGTAAGCCAGAATTTTTATAACCCGACGGCTTATAGCCTTAGAGAAAATACAGAACAGATAATCATTTTGAAGCATCAATTTTAATGATGAGCTTGAACTTAAGCATTTATATAAGTCATAGTTCTGCAAATCCTGCACGGAGTTTAAACAACATATACCCTGGTGACTTAACGTCAAAAGCCAGGGCGGGTAACAACCCAAACATAATATAGTCTTTATGCAAGTATGGAAAAGACTAGAATTAAGGCCATTCAAGCCTAAACATACTGGCGATTTAACGTCAAAAGCCAGGGCGGGTTATCAAACCTCGCATATTTATATATTCAGGAAAATATACCTATAGAATTGGCTCATACTGCCGGCATACATCGTCATATCCAATAATGGCAATAATCGAATGATTGATAAGCGCATGATTCCAATGGCGCAATCCAAAATATACCGGCGACTTAAAGTCCATAGCCAGGGCCGGTTTAAACATAATCATGTATAAACAATAGCATACCTGTGATATTGAATCATACTGCCGGTTTATGATACCTGTGCAGTAAGGGTGATAACCCAAATCTTAGAAGCCATAACTTCCAAATGTTTATGGTTGTCATATGCTGGCGACTTATCGTCCAAAGTCAAGCCGGGTTAATTAAAACCACATATATGCTTCAGACGTAAGCGAAAAAGTATCAAGAGAAACCCGAAAGACTGTTTCAAAAACTTAAATCAACAAGGAGAGAAAAAACATGAGGCTTTTGATTCGAATACGATTAGTAAGCCAGACCAAAAGGGTTAACGGCTATGTTCTCTTTGGTGAATACACCTATGTTTGAACAGGCATGCCCCAAGTGGTTTTTGGCATTGCGCCGATCAAGTGGGTACCGACAACTATGTTCTCTTTGGTGAAGACACCTATGTTTGCACAGGAAGCCCCCAAGTGACCTTGAAGCTTTTTTGATGACTCTGATTTGAATACGATCAGAGTCGGACCAAAATGGCTTAAGCTATGATTCAAATATGATCCAGCCCCCAAATGATCAAGAGGTTTGAATAGCTATGATTCGAATACGATCAGGAAGCTGTGCCAAAGGGTTAAGCTAGATTCGAATACGATCAGCCCCAATGGTCATTGAAGCAGGGTACCTATGTTTGAGTTGTGCTTTGCAACAGACTCTCTTTGGTCCCTTTAATTTTCCCTCAGAACTCGAGCTTTGCGAGAGATAAATTGTTCTTGAGCCAGAAATTTAAACCGGATATTTGAGAGCTTCAAAGCTCTGTGAGAGACAGATTTCTCTTGAACCGGATTTTAATCCGAATATTCTTCTTTGAGACGGAAATTTTTCTGCCGGCCTTTAAACTGGCAACATTTACTGAGCCATGTCCATGGAGCCCCCGAGTCTTAAGATGACTCAATAAGTTGGCTTGAGATTCACCATAGTTGACCGTGATATAGCCGGTTTGAGTCCTACATTGGAGAACTTGCAAGCCAAAGTAATTGCTCTTTTAAAGAAAATAATATGTAATATAAAAATATACTGGATGGATTTCACCTGATATGTCAGGCCAGTAATTATGCACCGCGGAGTTGATAATCACCACAGTGAAGCTGAAATCAACCACAACCAAGTCGGCTGCGGGAGCAGACGGATGAGCTGGTCATGGCGTTGTAAGTCAGCGCGGAAAGGCGAGTCAATCGTAGGCACGGTAAGCCGCACGGACGGGCGAATTAACCATGTCATATTGATACAAAATGGGCCGCAGAGGAGGTGGTTTGCATGTATATTCATCGAGCATCATCAGCCATTGTTCTTGTAATGAACATTGTCCTGCATAAACAATATCGCAAGCCGGTGCATTGTCCTTTAAAAAATAAAAAACGTATCAATAAGAATAGATTGGATGGATTTCACCTGATTTTATCGGACGTCACATGGTCCGTATGTAACATGCGTGATAAGCTGTTAGTATTGTTACTGAATTCTGCTTGTTCCTTATATCCATCCAAAGGATCAACACTTGGCCATTTTGAATTTTTGCCCAACCATGCCTTCTGATTCTTTTTTCTTATCCAGATGACTGAACAACCACGGCAGCTGAACAGCATCAGCCGGCAGGGTGCAGGGGCCCTCGAGCTAAGGCAGGTTAGGTAGACGCAGCTGCGGCCAGCGGCTTAAAGCAAACGTGGTCGGTGGTGGCGGCTCAAGCTGCGTCGACGGGTCACATTGGAGACGGTGACTCAAACCCAAGCGAAGCAAGGACATGGCACTTGAAGTCAGTGGTGTAGGCAACAACCGAGGCTTGGCATAACCGATGGTGATCGCTGACGTCCGGCAGCTTGCAGGCCACGGCATGGAGGCAGCACGGGGTCGTCTTGACCCAAAGGCAGCGCGGCAAGGCCGGCTCGGGCTTGGAACGACAGCGGAGGGTATACACGTCTGTTGACCAACGAGCAGGCGTGGTCTCGGTAAGTCGATGTAGACCGGGCCGAAGGGGTGGCGACTTACGAATGTTCGTTCACTGAGTAGTATGGCACGGACAAACACCGGTATGGAATAATGCCACATTTGTAACGAATAATTATCCTCTGAAAAAAAAATTACAAGGTAGTGTAATTGTTCCCAGACGAATTAATATGTGATGATAAAATGCATATGAAGAATAGCACCTGATGTTTTTTCGGGTGGATACTGACACTGGTTAATGCCAGATGAAAAAATAGCCGCACATACGCGCAGGCGTACGTCTATCTCCATGTGGCATTACCACCCACGTGGGTTGCTTTTGTCTTTTCCTACTTTTCTGATTAATGATTTCCCTTGATTGCCTTGGAATTTGTGTTGATGGGCTTAATGCACATTAGTGCGACCTGACGCATGTGGACTGCACCGATGCCATCACTACTGATCAGCATAGGAGACTGGTAATCGGAGTCGCTTTGCCCGGACACTGTGATTTACTGACAAAAATCTCGCCTGTACACTAATCCCACCTAATGCACATTAGTGGCTTTTCCTCTGGTTGTCCAGTAGCAATTAAACTTGTTTTTTGGGAAACGCAATTAAACTTGTTAATAGTACTATCAACAACAACTCTGTGACACGATGGAAACGGTTGACGCCAAGACTCGTTGGAACTTCTGACGGTCTCGGCAAGGACAGCATCAGTAGTAAAAATTGACCTCTTCTCGGATTGGATGCCAAAAGTGTATTGTTTTCGGTTCAACACTACAAGGCAACGTATGCACCTCGGGCTTGCTGCTCCTTGTCTGATTCAAATTTATATTCTTGGCCACGTGATACCGCCTATTCCTTTGATTGATCGATCTGTTGTTGTGACGCACGTGTGTCGTCTGTTGCCGGTTTCCGGATGGTCCTTGCGGCGATTAGCATATCACTTCCGGTCTTGGCGATTTGCACATATTCGAAAAATCCAGTCGGTCTTAGCCTCAGCATTGTTCCCAAACTGGCCTGATTCAGGATCGCAAGGTCGTGTGTGGTGATGCACTGATGTAACCCTAATTTCACTTGAATTTAAACCTCATACTGCCAGCTCCAAAGTTAATCACAATCTTGATCGCAAAAAATATGAATTTCGCCGACTTTTTTCAAGGTTGTCGGGTTATCCTCCGTGATTGCTCCTTGTCGGCTCTTCTTCATCTGGAAATTGCAAACTTCTCAATCCCTGTTAGAGATCCCTCCAAGAACTCAACACCACTGTGCGCACGCCCCATGGTGGTTGCCAACTATCATGGAATTGTCACGACAGATGTCCTAGTGTGAGGACTTAGTCGTGAGGCCAACGCATCTATGTGGTAGCTTGAGAGAGGTTGGTCGAGAAGACAGACGTGAGGCGGATCAACACACAAGACAAGAATTTAGACAGCTTCGGGCCCTGGGAAACATCATCCGGTAATAGCCCTACATGCTATTTGTGGCTAGGTCTCATTATGCTCATGAGGGAGACGCCGCATAACCGACCCTCCTCTAATTGTGTCTAGCCTTAGAGATTATTTTTCTTCTCCGTCTTGGGGTGCCTTGCCCCTCCTTATATAAGTTGGAGGGGCGGGTTACATGTGGATTCCTAGTAGGACTAGGACTATTCTATAACAAGAAGAATCCTAGTCTGCCCCCTTAAGGGAAAATTCCTTATGTCTTTCCTCGTAAACCAGCCCACCATAGCATGAGCCGGCCTTCTGGGCCTTGGGCCTTGTCATCTGTCTGACCTGCCCTCCAAGTCACCAGTGAGTCGTAGTGTTTCAGGTGGGTTGCCCGTAAACCGCCAAGTCCGGGTGGGTCGCTAGTGAGTCGCCAAGCTCTAGCCGGGTCATACATCCGGCGGGTTACACCGCAGGGTATATCCCCGACACCTGCTGAAGGAAAGGCCACTTTACTTTATCATATGCCTTTTTGAAATCCACTTTGAAGATGACCCTATCTAGTTTCTTTGAATCAATTTCATGGATAGTTTCATGTAAGACAACAACCCCTTCTAGGATATGTCTCCCCGGCATGAAAGCCGTCTGACTCGGTTGCACAACCGAATGGGAGATCCGTGTCAGTCTATTAGTACCCACTTTCATGAATATTTTGAAACTCACATTTAAAAGGCATATTGGCCTGAACTGCTCGATGCGAACTGCTTCTTCTTTCTTTGGCAACAACGTTATCATACCAATGTTAAGATGGAAGAGTTCAAGGTGGCCATTGAAAAAATCGTGAAACATAGGCATAAGACATCCTTTATAATATGCCAACATTTCTTATAGAATTCTGCAGGGAAACCATCTGGTCTCGGTGCTTTGCTCGGTTTCATTTGTGAAATTGCATCGAAAACCTCTTTCTCAGTAAATGGTGCAGATAAAATATCGTTTTCATCTGACCAAAGTTGAGGGATATCCCCAATAACAGACTCATCCAGGGATACCGCATTACATACGGGAGGCCCGAATAGCTGTTTATAAAAGTTGGAACTTTGTGACTTGAGGTTCTCATGACCCACCACGGTTCCTTCTTCCTATTCAAGCTGGACAATGTTCTTTTTTCTATGTTTGCCATTCGCAATCATGTGAAAAAATTGTGTATTGTCATCCCCTTGGACAACCTTAAGAACCCTAGCCCGCAAGGCCCATTTCATTTCTTCATCTCTAAGAAGAGTGTGCAGGCTTTGTTCGGCTTTAGATTTGGTGGCATGCTCCAACACATCAAGCATGTTCCATTCTGCCTTCAGGTCCAAAGCATCAATCAACTGGGTGAGTCTTTCTTTTACTTGCTTGTAAATCCCACTTTCATTTGTGGCCTAACACCGTAAAAATTTCCTTAGATGCCTAATCTTGTTTTGCCATCTATTTGTATTGGATCATCCACTAACAGGCTTTGCCCATTCTTGTGCTACGATGGCCATGAAATTCTCCTTTTCGAACCAACTTAATTCGAAACAGAAAGTGTTTTTGTTGCCAATATGGGTCATGTCTCCGGAGTCTACTAGCATAGGTGTGTGGTCTGAGATTGCCCTTTGCATCACATGCACAAACGCAGGTGGGTATTTCTGTTCCCATTCCACACTAGTGAGCACCCTGTCCAACTTCTCATAAGTTGGAGTTGGTAATGTGTTGGCCCACGTGAACTGCGCACCCATGAGTACAATCTCTCTCAGACTGAGACTCTCAATAATCATGTTGAACATTAGGGACCAATGCCCATCAAAATTGTCATTGGTCTTCTCTTCTCTGCTTCTAATTATATTGAAATCTCCCCCAACTAGGATAGGAAGTCTTTCATCCCCGCGGAGCCTTACCAGATCAGCTAGGAAGTCAGGCTTAACTTCTAGTTGGGCTGCTCTGTACACAACGGAAACCATCCAACTTAGATCTCACCCGAAACTTAACTACAAAGTCACCCCAAACCACATTGATCACCTCTAAACTTTCGGACTTAACCCCCAACAAGATACCACCGGATCTTCCTCTAGGGGATAAACAATGCCAATCAAAATCAATTCCGCCAGACAAAGTGCCAAGGAACTTCAAGGTGAAATTATCTCTAATATTTGATCTATCGATGTCTCTGCAAGGAACCTTCTTTTAGCTAAGTCTTCTAGACCTCTGCTATTCCAAAAGATTCCTTTCATAAATCATCATGAATTTTTTTTCTTAAGATTAACTCCAGCACTTCTCCAAATAGAGGAAGCCGGATAAACCTTCCTTTTCCAGGAACGCTTTGGTCTATCCCCCGCTACCGCTGTTACCTGCATATCCATATTACCGGAGTGACCCTAGGCCTTACAATCTATCACTAGGGGCTCTACATTACCCTCAGACTCCATCCCTTCTACATCCACTTCGGCTTCCGAAGTAGGCATGAGGTCAGTACAAAAGCTCTCAAGAGCCGATATCCCTAAAATGTTAATGTAGGCCTCGTTCATAGGTTTGACGGTGCAATGTTACGAATAATCTGAGAAGCGCACTCAGCTTGTAAGTATACTAAGTTATTAATAGATTTAGCAACTTCCTTTCCATTAGACCCGAGTGAAACTCCTAAGTCATTTGCCTTACCAATTATCTCATGTTCAGTAAAATGCAAAATGGAACAACTCTTATTAAAATACATACCTATAGTTTCCTCGACATCACGAAGCTTGGATGCCCTCATAGCACGCCCTAACTGCAAGTCATCCGCACCTGGTTGCTCCTAGATCTGGATACTAACACACCTGCCAGCCGACACCGGGTTCATGATCCCACCGAATGCGATAATCTCCTCAGTAGTCCTCTCCCAGGGTGTCTTATCCCCAAACGAACACCCGCCCATCCTAGCTGGTGAAGAAATGAGGGGCGCGACCAACATGATAGGTGTTGCTGGAGAAGAGGACTGAAAAGCATCCTGCTCGTTAGTCCCGATCCCCCCCCCCACACACACACCGGCCGGTGGCCTAAAGGTCGCCACGGGAGAGAGGTAGGTGAGGGCCTCCTGCCTGCCCCTCCCCATCTCCACGACGGGCCTGGTGCATCGGGCATTTGAAGCAGGAGGGACAGAAGTGAGGGCCTCCTGGCCCTTCCCCCCCTCGAACACGTCATCAGCAGAACATGGTGCCACCTCTATCGGCCTACTAGAAACCGCAACAAGCTGGTCATCAAGCTGTCGGCCAGTCTATCCCTAGATCTCCCAGCTTGGTGGGTGTGCCGTCTCCGACACACAAGCCTCAGTCAACATTAGCGGTAACTCATGTTCCGCTAGGTCATCCATCTCGACTCTGTGACTCCATAGATGGCTAGGGGCCAAAGAAACACAGAATGAACCAAAGCGCATTGTGTTCGTCGGTGTCGTAGATGGTGTTGTCCCCTTAGCAGACTCATCTACCTTAGCAGACTGGGAAGAAGGACCCTTGGCTGCCTCATGAGACGAATGCTTAGCACCCTTCTCTGGATACCCCGGAGCGCCACCCCCCTCTGCCGTGTCCATATGTTGAACCCCATCAAGCTCCTGGAACAACGGTGTATCCTCGATCTAAATATCTAAATCATGCATGACCCCCGCATGAGTCCACTTGACCACATCCGGCACGAACTCAATGTTCACCACACTTACAAGTAACCTCGCCACACCATGTGCACGGGTGAAGGGCATATCTACCTATTATGTCTTGCCACTAAGAGATCCCAAGCTCCAAGTTACCAGAAAATTATTAAGTGGCTTAGGCAGTGCTCCCAAAAAACGAACCTATATCTGAGATAAAGGTGTGCCATGTGGCTCCTTTTGCTACCACTCATCAAATTCCATGATGTAGTTGGTACCCGGCACTCTACACATATCGAACTTAAGGATACGTGATACGTCTCCAATGTATCTATAATTTTTGATTGTGCCATGCTATTATATTATCTGTTTTGGATGTTTAATAGGCATTAATATGTTATTTTATATTATTTTTGGGACTAACCTATTAACCGATGGGCCAGTGCCAGTTTCTGTATTTTTTCCTATTTTAGAGTTTTGCAGAAAAGGAATACCAAACGAAATGAAACCTTCGCAATGATCTTTCTTGGACCGAAAGCAAACCAGAAGACTTGAAGATGAAGTCGGAGACGCAACAAGGAAGCCACGAGGCAGGAGGGCGCGCCCAGGGGGGTAGGGCACCCCCCCCACCCTCATGGCTCCCCTGTCCTAGTTACTCCGCCTATATATACTCTTATACCCTGAAAACATCCAGGGGAGCCACAAAACCACTTTTACACCGCCGCAACCTTTTGTGCTCATGAGATCCCATCTAGGGGCCTTTTCCGACGTCCATCCAGAGGGGGATTCGATCACGGAGGGCTTATACATCAACACCATTGCCTCTCCGATGAAGCGTGAGTAGTTTACCACAAACCTTCGGGTCCATAGTTATTAGCTAGATGGCTTCTTCTCTCTCTTTGATTCTCAATACCATGTTCACCTCAATGTTCTTGGAGATCTATTCAATGTAATACTCTTTTGCGGTGTGTGTGCCGAGATCCGATGAATTGTGGATTTATGATCAAGATTATCTATGAATATTATTTGGTTCTTCTCTGAATTCTTATATGCATGATTTGATATCTTTGCGAGTCTCTTCGAATTATCGGTTTAGTTTGGCCTACTAGATTGATCTTTCTTGCAATGGGAGAAGTGCTTAGCTTTGGGTTCAATCTTGCGGTGTCCTTTCCCAGTGACAGTAGGGGCAGCAAGGCACGTATTGTATTGTTGCCATCAAAGATCATGATAACCCACAAGAATAGGGGATCACAACAGTTTTCGAGGATAGAGTATTCAACCCAAATTTATTGATTCGACACACGGGGAGCCAAAGAATATTCTCAAGTATTAGCAGCTGAGTTGTCAATTCAACCACACTTGGATAACTTAGTATCTGCAGCAAAGTATTTAGTAGCAAAGTAGTATGATAGTAATGGTAACAGTGATAAATGTAATGATAGCAGTTTTGTAGTGATTGTAACAGTAGCAACGGAAAAGTAAATAAGCAAAGCACAATATGTGAAAAGCTCGTAGGCATTGGATCAGTGATGGATAATTATGTCGGATGCAATTGATCATGTAATAGTTACAACATAGGGTGACACGGAACTAGCTCCAGTTCATCAATGTAATGTAGGCATGTATTCCGAATATAGTCATACGTGCTTATGGAAAAGAACTTGCATGGCATCTTTTGTCCTACCCTCCCGTGGCAGCGGGGATATTAAGGCCTCCTTTTAATAGAGTACCGGACCAAAGCATTAACACATAGTGAATACATGAACTCCTCAAACTACGGTCATCACCGAGAAGTATCCCGATTATTGTCACTTCGGGGTTGTCGGATAATAACACATAATAGGTGACTATAGACTTGCAAGATAGGATCAAGAACTCACATATATTCATGAAACCATAATAGGTTCAGTCTGAAATCATGGCACTCGGGCCCTAGTGACAAGCATTAAGCATAGTAAAGTCGTATCAACATCAATCTCAGAACATAGTGGATACTAGGGATCAAACCGTAACAAAACTTACTTGATTACATGGTAAATCTCGTCCAACCCATAACCCTCCAGCAAGCCTACGATGGAATTACTCATGCATGGCAGTGAGCATCATGAAATTGATGATGGAGGATGGTTGATGATGACGATGGCGACAAATCCCCCTCTCCTGAGCCCCGAACGGACTCCAGATCAGCCCTCCCGAGAGTGATTAGGGCTTGGTGGCGGCTCCGTGTCGTAAAACGCGATGAAACTTCCTCTCTGATTTTTTTCTCTCTGTGAAACGAAATATATAGAGTTGGAGTTGAGGTCGGTGGAGCAGCAGGGGGGGCACGAGGCATGGGGTGCGCCCAGGGGGAGGGGGCACGCCCCCACCCTCGTGGACTAGGTGTGGGCCCCTGGACTTGATTCTTTCGCTAGTATTTTTTATATTTTCCAAAAGTTATCTCCGTGGATTTTCAGGTCATTCCGATAACTTTTGTTTTCTGCATAATAAACAACACCATGACAGTTCTACTAACAACAGCGTCAGTCCCGGTTAGTTTCATTCAAATCATGCAAGTTAGAGTCCAAAACAAGGGCAAAAGTGTTTGGAAAAGTAGATACGTTGGAGACGTATCAACTCCCCCAAGCTTAATCCTTTGCTTGACCTCAAGCAATTCAATTGATAAACTGAAAGTGATAATGAAAAACTTTTACAAACTCTATTTGCTCTTGTTGTTGTAAGTATGTAAAGCCAGCATTCAAGTTTTTAGCAAAGATTATGAACTAACCTTATTAACAATAACACTTAGGTCTCATATTTACTCATATCAATGGCATAATCAACTAGCGAGCAATAATAATAAAACTCGGATGAGAACACTTTCTCAAAACAATCATAATATGATATAGCAAGATGGTATCTCGCTAGCCCTTTCTGAGACCGCAAAACATAAATGCAGAGCACCTTTAAAGATCAAGGACTGACTAAACATTGTAATTCATGGTAAAAGAGATCCAGTCAAGTCATACCCAAGATAAACTAATAGTAATGCATGCAAACGACAGTGTGCTCTCCAGCGGGTGCTTTTTAATATGAAGGTGATGACTCAACATAAAAGTAAATAGATAGGACCTTCACGGAGGGAAGCAGGGATTTGTAGAGGTGCCAGAGCTTGATTTTGAAATAGATATGAATAACATTTTGAGCGGTATACTTTCACTGTCAACCTAACAACTATGAGATCTCGATATCTTCCATGCTACACACATTATAGGCGGTTCCCAAACGAATGGTAAAGTTTATACTCCCCCACCACCAACAAGCATCAATCCATGGCTTGCTCGAAACAACGAGTGCCTCCAACTAGCAACAACCCTGGGGCAGTTTTGTTTTAATTACTTTGATTTGCTTTGATCTTTTTGATCATGGGACTGGGCATCCTGGTTACCAGCCATTTTCTCGTGAATGAGAAGCGGAGGCCACTCCTCTCTAGAATAACCCGCCTAGCATGGAAGATACATACATCCCTAGTTGAAACATGAGCTGCTCGAGCATACAAAACATAATTTCATTTGAAGGTTTGGAGTTTGGCACATACAAATTTACTTGGAACGGTAGGTAAATACTGCATATAGGAAGGTATGGTGGACTCATATGGAATAACTGTGGGGTTTGTGGAGTTTGGATGCACAAGAAGTATTCCCAATTCTTACAGGTGAAGGCTAGCAAAAGACTGGGAAGCGACCAACTGAGAGAGCGACAACAGTCATGAACATGCATTAAAATTAATCAATACCGAGTGCAAGCATGAGTAGGATATAATCCACCATGAACATAAATATCGTGAAGGCTATGTTGATTTTGTTTCAACTACATGCATGAACATGTGCCAAGTCGAGTCACTCAATTCATTTAAAGGAGGATACCACCCTGTCATACCACATCACAACCATTTTAATAGCATGTTGGCACGCAAGGTAAACCATTATAAGCTCCTAGCTAATTAAGCATGGAATAAGTAACTATAATCTCTAATTATCATTGCAAACATGTTTATTCATAATAGGCTGAATCAGGAACGATGAACTCATCATATTTACAAAAACAAGAGAGGTCGAGTTCATACCAGCTTCTCTCATCTCAATTAGTCCATCATATATCGTCATTATTGCCTTTCACTTGCACGACCGAACGGTGTGTATAATAATAATAGTGCACATGCATTGGACTAAGCTGGAACCTGCAAGCATTCAACTCAAGAGAGAAGACAAGGTAATATGGGCTCTAAATTAGATCAACAATCATGCATATGAGAGCCACTAAACATTTTCATTATGGTCTTCTACTCCTGACCCCAAAGGAAAGAAAAGACATAACACTATTTACAAGGGAAAGCTCCCAACAAGTAAAAGAAGAATGAGAAATATTTTTGGGTTTTCTTTTTAATTACTACTACAAGCATGGAAAGTAGACTAACTAATTTTTTTGGGTTTTCTTTAAGGTTTATCAAACACACAAGAAGAAAGCTAGAAAAATAAATTAAACTAGCATGGATAATACAATGAAAGAGTATGGGCACCAACAACTAGAATAATTGTGTGAACATGAATGTCAAGTCGGTGAGAAATACGTATTGCCCCAAGCTTAGGCCTTTGGCCTAAGTTGGTCTATGCCCAAGGAAAGCCTGGCTGATATCCGAAGTTATAACTGGGGTCATACTGAGATGCAGCAGCCAATGCCTCCTGAGCTGTGGCATGTTGGCGAGCTGCCTCCGCTCTCCTCTCGTGCTCGGTAGCCTCCTCCCTGGTTACAATGTATCTTCTTTTTGCCTGGTAATCAAAAAGGGAAGGAGCAGGGAGAGTAACATGGACAGCGCAACATCTGTCAAAGATTAGTCAATATTGGAGGAATTGTTCATTTCTTAAAAGAAAACGATGTCTGACCATCGCGTCATAATCTAAGTAAGTGGGAGGCAACTGCAAATCACCCTCACGTGGGGGTATACCAAGATAATTAGCAACACGGGTCACATAAATCCCTCCAAATAAATATCCAACTAAACCATTATTATGCAACCTACATGCAACAGTTGCTCCCAAGTTATAATCTTTATTACCTAATACAACACTCTTAAGATCACAAAGATCAGGGACTCACATGTGACATGCTTCATCTTTACCATTAATGCATCTACCAATGAAGAGAGCAAAATAATGTAGAGCGGGAAAATGAATGCTCCCTATGGTAGCATGTGCTATATCCCTAGATTCTCCCACGGTGATACTAGCAAGAAAGTCTTTATATTCAGATTTGTGGGGTTCATTAACATTGCCCTACTGTGGGAGTTTGCAAGCAGTTGTAAAATCTTCTAGGTCCATGGTATAAGATTGATCATAAATATCAAACAGGACATTCTAAGAATTACGTGAAGATGTAAATTTAAATCTTCTCACGAATGAATCAGTCAATTGGTAGTGCTGAGGACACTTATCTTGCATGAAGTCCTCAAGATCGGCATTACGCACATATGCGTCAAATTCATCCATGATGCCTGCATTGACCATAAACTCTTCTAACGGCCATTCACAAGACCGCACCTCAGCTTCCCTTGGTGGTTCATCGTCTTGCTCACGCATAGCACGTCTCGGTCCTCTCTTTGTTGAGGAACCACCTTGGTACATTTTCTTGGACATATTTCTTCCTCTGAAAATTTCTGAAATCTTTAGTAACTTCAAAATAAAAGTGAATCAAACTAAACAAGATTGATAGCAACTACTCCCACAAGTGCCTAGAGCCTATATCATGCATTAAAATTACTTGGGACCTCATAAATTTGACAAACAAGCTCAAGAATAGGGTCACCTATGCAGCAAAAATTTAAAATGAATAAAGCACTAGAACACAAACTAATTGGACCAATGGAGGAGTCACATACCAAGCAACAATCTCCCAAAGCAGTTTTATGAATGGAGCTTTGAGCAAGGAGATCGAAAATCGCAGCAAAATAAGCTAGAACTCATGCTTAAGCTGGATGGGGATTTTTTTGGGAGGAAGATGGAGTGTGTGGGTGCAGGAATAAGTGGAGGGGGGCCACCATGGGCCCACGAGGTAGGGGGTGCGCCCAGGGGGAGTGGGCATACCTGGACCCTCATGGCCAGGTGCTTGCCCCCCTGTTGTGTTCTCAGTGCCTAAAATCCTCAAATATTCCATAAAAATCACACTAAATTTGCAGGGCATTTGGAGCACTTTTATTTTCGGGATATTTTTTATTGCAATGATAATTCAGAAAACAGACAGATAATACTATTTTTGCTTTATTTATTCTAAACAACAAAAAGTAAAAAGAGAGTACAGAATGTTGCGCCGTCTAGTTTCATCCATCTCATAATCATCAAAAGGAATCCACTAACAAGGTTGATCAAGTCTTGTTAACAATCTCATTCCGAATAACATGGAACCGGAGAAATTTCGAATAACACTAGGTTACCTCAACGGGGATATGAACATCCCCAATAATAAGAATATCATATTTTTTTCTTGATAGTAGGAAGGGGAAATTCAAAACCTCCAATAATGATATTTGGAATTTTTCCAATAGAATATATGTTGTGAACTGTTACGTCTCCAACGTATCTATAATTTTTTATTGTTCCATGCTATTATATTACTTGTTTTGGATGTTTATGGGCTTTACTTTACAGTTTTATATCATTTTTGGGACTAACCTACTAACCGGAGGCCCAGCCCGTATTGCTGTTTTTTGCCTATTTCAGTATTTCGAAGAAAAGGAATATCAAACGGAGTCCAAACGGAATGAAACCTTTGGGAGCGATCTTTTTGTAAGAAACGCCATCCAGAGGACTTGGAGTACAAGTCAAGAAGCAATCGAGGAGGCCACAAGGGTGGAGGGCACGCCCCTTGCTAGGCGCGCCCCCCTGTTTCGTGGCCCCCTCGGGCGTCCATCAACGTACTTCTTCCGCCTATATATACCTACGGACCCCGAAAACATCAGAGGCGACCACGAAAAACTATTTCCACCACCGTAACCTTCTGTATCCATGAGATCCCATCTTGGAGCCTTCACCGGCGCTCCTCCGGAGGGGGAATCGACCATGGAGGTCTTCTACATCAACACCATAGCCCGATGAGTTGTGAGTAGTTTACCACAGACCTTCGGGTCCATAGTTATTAGCTAGATGGCTTCTTCTCTCTCTTTGGATCGCAATACCATGTTCTCCTTGATCTTCTTGGAGATCTATTCGATGTAACTCTTTTTGCGGTGTGTTTGTCGAGATCCGATGAATTGTGGGTTTATGACCAAGTTTATATATGAGAAATATTTGAATCTCCTCTGAATTCTTTTACGTGTGATTAAGTTATCTTTTCAAGTCTCTTCAAATTATCAGTTTGGTTTGGCCTACTAGATCGATCTTTCTTGCAATGGGAGAAGTGCTTAGCTTTGGGTTCAATCTTGCGGTGTCCTTTCCCAGTGACAGCAGGGGCAGCAAGGCACGTATTGTATTGTTGCCATCGAGGATAAAAAGATGGGGTTTATATCATATTGCATGAGTTTATCCCTCTACATCATGTCATCTTTCTTAATGCGTTACTCTATTCTTCATGAACTTAATACTCTAGATGCATGCTGGATAGCGGTCGATGTGTGGAGTAATAGTAGTAGATGCAGGCAGGAGCCGGTCTACTTGTCACGGACGTGATGCCTATATGCATGATCATGCCTAGATAATCTCATAATTATTCACTTTTCTATTAATTGCTCGACAGTAATTTGTTCACCCATCGTAATAATATGCTATCTTGAGAGAAGCCACTAGTGAAACCTATGGCCCCCGGGTCTATCTCTTATCATATAAGTTTGCTATTTACTTTTATTTTCATCTTTACTTTTCCAATCTATATTATAAAATACCAAAAATATATTTATCTTATCATATTATCTCTATCAGATCTCACTTTTGCAAGTGGCCGTGAAGGGATTGACAACCCCTTTATTGCGTTGGTTGTGAGTTCTTGTTTGTTTGTGTAGGTGCGTGGGACTTGTGAAGAGTCTCCTACTGGATTGAGACCTTGGTTCTCCAAAACTTAGGGAAATACTTACGCTACTATTGCTGCATAACCCTTTCCTCTTCAAGGAAAACCAACGCAAGCTCAAGACATAGCAAGAAGGATTTCTGGTACCGTTGCCGGGGAGATCTTCGCTCAAGTCAAGACATAACAAGTACCCGTCACAAACTCATCTCCCTCGCATTTACATTATTTGCCATTTTCCTCTCGTTTTCCTCTCCCCCACTTCACCCTTGCCATTTTATCCGCCCTCTCTTTCCCAAAATCCTCTCTTTTTCACTTGCCTTTTTGTTTGCTCGTGTGTTAGATCATTTATCTCGTCGTTATGGCTAGTTCGGTCTTTATCCCTTCATCTCCCGACTTTGAAGTTCTTCACTTCAAGCAAAGACAAGGAGAAAATTTAAAAGATGCTTGGTTTAGAATGTTAGAAACTTATCGTGGTTGCACTATAGAAGGAGATTTCAAGATTTTACTTCGTAATTTTTATGTTGGGTTAATCTTATCCCATACACAACTCCTTGATTTTGCAGCCAAAGGGAGTTTTGTTGAAATTGATCCTAGTTTCACTTACGAAATTATAGAGGGGATAGTAGGAGTACTTCCCCTAAAAAAGGGATCACCCCTTACTCAAGAAGAAACCCAAATTCTAGAGAAATTATGTGAATTGCAAAAATTTGTTGAACCTCTTAAAAATATTGGTGGGAACATCAATCAGATGAATAATTTGATTACACTTTGCAATAAGCGGTTGGATGCTTTAGATCAAAAGATCTCCGAGCATGAAGGGAAACGCAAGGAGCCTCTTGGATCCGAGCATAACCTCATTAAAAATATAAATGGCACAACTTAGATCTATCCTCGCTTTTATGCCTAGCTAGCTAGGGGTGTTAAACGATAACGCTAGTTGGGAGGCAACCCAATTTTCTTTGTGTTTTTTGTTTTTGTTTCTGTTTAGTAATAAATTTTGCATCTAGCTTACGTTTAGATGTGTTTCCATGTTTTATTTAGTGTTTGTGCCAAGTAGAACCTATAGGATAACCTATGGTGATAGTTAATTTGATTCTGCTGAAAAACAGAAACTTTGCGCTCACGAGAAAAAATTCAATAAATCACAGAAACGTTATTTTGCATTGATTAGTTTTGATGTAGATCAATAGACAAATTTCCCAGGACATCCTATTTTGGTAGGATTTTTAGAGTTCCAGAAGTATTCGAAAGTTACAGATTGCTACAGACTGTTCTGTTTTTGACAGATTCTGCCTTTCGTGTGTTGTTTGCTTATTTTGATGCATCTATGGCTAGTAAGTAAGGGTATGAACCATAGAGAACTTGGAATACAGTAGGTTTAACACCAATATAAATAAAGAATGAGTTCATTACAGTACCTTATGTGGTGGTTTTTCTATCTTTCACTAACGGACTTTATGAGATTTCCTGTTGAGTTTTGTGTTGTGAAGTTACCAAGTTTTGGGTAAAGATTTGATGGACTATGGAATAAAGAGTGGAAAGAGACTAAGCTTGGGGATGAACATGGAACCCCAAGATATTAAATAATATCCAAAAGCCTAAGCTTGGGGATGCCCCGGAAGGCATCCCCTCTTTCGTCTTCGTTTATCGGTAACTTTACTTGGAGCTATATTTTTATTTGCCACATGATATGTGTTTTGCTTGGAGCGTCTTGTATGATATTATTCTTTGATTTTTATTTTACCACAATCATCCTTGCTGTACACACATTTTGGGAGAATCCCACTTGATTAAAATTTATTAGAATACTCTATCTACTTCACTTACATCTTTTGAGCTAGATAGTTTTTGCTCTAGTGCTTCACTTATATTTTTTAGAGCACGGTGGTGGCTTAATTTTGAAGAAATTTTTGATCTCTCATGCTTCACTTACATTATTTTGAGAGTCTTTTAGAATAGCAGGGTAGTTGCTATGGTTATAAATTTGGTCCTAGAATGATGAGCATCCAACTTGGGTATAATAAAAACTATCATAGAGTGCATTAAACACTAGGATCAATTTGATGCTTGATAATTGTTTTGAGATATAAAGGTAGTAATGTTAAGATTCATGCTAGTGGGTAATTATGAGATTGAGAAATACTTGTGTTGAAGTTAGCAAGTCCCGTAGCATGCACGTATGGTAAAAGTTGTGTGACAAATTTGTTGCATGAGGTACTCTTTTGATTGTCTTCCTTATGAGTGGTAGTCGGGGACGAGCGATGGTCGTTTCCTACCAATCTATCCCTCTAGGAGCATGCGTAGTAGTACTTTTCTTTGAGGGCTAAGTAAACTTTTGCAATAAGTATATGAGTTCTTTATGACTAATTTGAGTCCATGGATATACGCACACTCACCCTTCCACTTTGCTAGCCTCTATTATGCCATGCAAATTTCGCCGGTATCATGTACCCATTATTTACCTTCCTCAAAACAGCCACCATACCTACCTATTATGGCATTTCCATAGCCATTCCGAGATATATTGCCATGCAACATTCCACCGTTCCGTTATTATGACACGTTACATCATTGTCATATTGCTCTTTGCATGATCATGTAGTTGACATTGTAGTCGTGGCAAGGCCACCCTCATAATTTTCATACATGTCACTCTTGATTCATTGCATATCCCGGTACACCACCGGAGGCATTCATATAGAGTCATATCTTGTTCTAAGTATTGAGTTCTAATTCTCGAGTTGTAAATTAATAAAAGTGTGATGACCTTCGTTATTAGAGCATTGTCCCAAGTGAGGAAAGGATGATGAAGACTATGATTCCCCCACAAGTCGGGATGAGACTTCGGACTTTATAAAAATAAAAGAGGCCAAAGAAGCCCATAGAAAAAGAGGCCAAAGAATCCCACCAAATAAAAAAATGAGAGAAAAAGAGAGGAGGGACAATTGCTACTATCTTTTTTCCACACTTGTGCTTCAAAATAGCACCATGATCTTCATGATAGAGAGTCTTTTATGTTGTCACTTACATATACTAGTGGGAATTTTTCATTATAGAACTTGGCTTGTATATTCCAATGATGGGCTTCCTCAAAATACCCTAGGTCTTCGTGAGCAAGCAAGTTGGATGCACACCCACTTAATTTCTTTTGTTGAGCTTTCATACATTTATAGCTCTAGTGCATCCGTTGCATGACAATCCCTACTCACTCACATTGATATCTATTGATGGGCATCTCCATAGCCCGTTGATACGCCTAGTTGATGTGAGATTATCTTCTCCCTTTTTGTCCTCACAACCACCACCATATACCACCATAGTGCTATGCCCATCGCTTACGATCATGTATTGCGTAAGAGTTGAAAAAAGTTGAAGCACGTTAAAAAGTATGAACCAGTTGCTTGGCTCGTCATCGGGGTTGTGCATGATGGGAGTATTTTGTGTAATGAAAATGAAGCATGGCATAACTTTATGATTTTGTAGGGATAAGCTTTCTTTGGCTATGCTATTTTGATAGGACATGATTATGTGTTAGTATGCTTTGAGTATTACTATTTTTATGTTTTATAAGCTTTTATCTTGAATCATTTGGATCTGAACAATCATGCCACAATAAAGGAAATTACATTGAGAATTATGATAGGTAGCATTCCACATCAAAAATTCTGTTTTTATCATTTACCTACTCGAGGACGAGCAGGAATTAAGCTTGGGGATGCTTGATACGTCTCCAACGTATCAATAATTTTTGATTGTTCCATGCTATTATATTACTTGTTTTGGATGTTTATGGGCTTTACTTTACACTTTTATATCATTTTTGGGACTAACCTACTAACCGGAGGCCCAGCTCGTATTGCTGTTTTTTGCCTATTTCAGTATTTCGAAGAAAAGGAATATCAAACGGAGTCCAAACGGAATGAAACCTTTAGGAGCAATCTCGTGGGCCCTTCGGGCATCCACCGACGTACTTCATCCTCCTATATATACCTATGGGCCCCGAAAACATCAGAGGCGACCACGAAAAACTATTTCCGCCACCGTAACCTTCTGTATCCGCGAGATCCCATCTTGGAGCCTTCGCCGGCGCTCTGCTGGAGGGGGAATCAATGATGGAGGGCTTCTACATCAACACCATACCCTCTCTGATGAGTTGTGAGTAGTTTACCACAGACCTTCGGGTCCATAGTTATTAGCTAGATGGACTCTTCTCTCTCTTTGGATCTCAATACCATGTTCTCCTTGATCTTCTTGGAGATCTATTCGATGTAACTCTTTTTGCATTGTGTTTGTCGAGATTCGATGAATTGTGGGTTTATGATCAAGTTTATCTATGAGAAATATTTGAATCTCCTATGAATTCTTTTATGTGTGATTAAGTTATCTTTGCAAGTCTCTTCGAATTATCAGTTTGGTTTGGCCTACTAGATTGATCTTTCTTGCAATGGGAGAAGTTCTTAGGTTTGGGTTCAATCTTGTGGTGTCCTTTCCTAGTGACGGCAGGGTCAGCAAGGCACGTATTGTATTGTTGCCATCGAGGATAAAAAGATGGGGTTTATATCATATTGCTTGAGTTTATCCCTCTACATCATGTCATCTTTCTTAATGAGTTACTCTGTTCTTATGAACTTAATACTCTAGATGCATGTTGGATAGCGGTTGATGTGTAGAGTAATAGTAGTAGATGCAGGCAGGAGTCGGTCTACTTGTAACGGACGTGATGCCTATATACATGATAATGCCTAGATAATCTCATAATTATTTGCTTTTCTATCAATTGCTCGACAGTAATTTGTTCACCCACTGTAATACTTATGCTATCTTGAGAGAAGCCACTAGTGAAACCTATGGCCCCCGGGTCTATCTCTTATCATATAAGTTTTCTATTTACTTTTATTTGCATCTTTACTTTTCCAATCTATAATATAAAATACCAAAAATATATTTATCTTATCATATTATGTCTATCAGATCTCACTTTCGCAAGTGGCCGTGAAGGGATTGACAACCCCTTTATTGCGCTGGTTGCGAGCTCTTGTTTGTTTGTGTAGGCACGTGGGACTTGTGAGGAGTCTCCTATTGGATTGATACCTTGGTTCTCGAAAACCGAGGGAAATACTTATGCTACTAGTGCTGCATCACTCTTTCCTCTTCAAGGAAAACCAACGCAAGCTCAAGACATAGCATGAACTTGAGGTTGTTTCCTCGGAAAGTGTACCGTATGCTCATTACCATTAACATGAAAAGTGACATTGCCTTTGTTGCAATCAATAACATCCCCTGCAGTATTCAAAAAGGGTCTACCAAGGATAATCGACATACTATCGTCCTCAGGAATATCAAGAATAACATAGTCTGTTAACATAGTGACATTTGCAACCACAACAGGCATATCCTCACAAATACTGACAGGTATAGCAGTTGATTTATTGGCCATTTGCAAAGATATTTCAGTAGGTGTGAACTTATTCAATTCAATTCTACGATATAAAGAGAGAGGCTAACACTAACACCGGCTCCAAGATCACATAAAGCAGTTTTAACATATTTTCTTTTAATGGAGCATGGTATAGTTGGTACCCCTGGATCTCCAAGTTTCTTAGGTATTCCACCTTTAAAAGTGTAATTAGCAAGCATGGTGGAAATTTCAGCTTCCGGTATCTTTCTTTTATTTGTAATGATATCCTTCATGTATTTAGCATAAGGGTTTATTTTAAGCATATCAGTTAAGGGCATACGTAAGAAGATAGGTCTAATCACTACAAAAAAAAGACACATCCGTGACATTTTGGGCCGAATGAATTTTTTTCTGTCATACATATGACACTTCTATGACGATAATTGAGAAAAAACCCGGTATCATCATAGATGCGGTGGGCTCCTACTTCTATGACAAAAAATCATGACAGTAAATGGGCTTTTCGTCCTGGGCGGGCCGGAGACGCAGCTGCATGACATTCTTTGGGCCGTCCATGACGGGAAAAACCGTGGTAGAAGCGAGGGGGAGGAAAATTTTGGGGAGTTGCCGGTTACGGTGGGAGGTCGGGGGCAGAGCGATGCGCGTTTCTCTCATACGTACGCGCGTGTGTGCGAGGCGTTGTCTCTAACTGAAGTCGAGCGAGGCGTTGGGCTCTAACTGAACCCGAGCGATTGCACTGCAGGCTACGCGTTACTGAACCCGAGCGATCGATCGATGGCTATTAACTGAACCCGATGGAGCGATTCCTTCACTACTGCTGCTAACTGAAGCCGATCGATGCTGCCTCTGGTTGAACAATGAGCGTTGCGGGGGGGTGGATGAACAGTGAGTGGTGGCGTTGCCTCTGGATGAATAGGAACCCGTGGTGTGGAGGGTTGGATGAACAGTAGATGGTGGAGGGGTGGCCGTGGAGGGGTGGTTGAACAGGACCCCGTGGTGTGGAGGGCTGGATGAACAGGAGACGGTGGAGGGGTGCCCGTGGAGGGGTGGTTGAACAGTAGCCGGTGGAGTAGCGCGTGGTGGAGGCTGGATGAACAGGAGCCCGTGGAGGCTGGAGGAGGTCAACGGTAGCCCGTGGAGGCTGGAGGAGGTCGACGGTGGAGATGAACAGTATCCCGTGGAGTCCCATTTT
>NC_041393.1:91969741-91970499 GCF_002162155.2 Triticum dicoccoides
ACGCCACACCCCTCCCGATGAACAGGACCCCCGTTTCGACCTAGCGCTCCAACACAAGTCTGTTTCGTCCGTTTTGCGGTACGCCACACCCCTCTCGATCAACAGGACCCGCGTTTCGACCGTAGGAGGTCCATTTCGTCCGTTTTGCGGTACGCCACACCCCTCCCGATCAACAGGACCCCTGTTTCGACCGTAGGAGGTCCGTTTCCTCCGTTCTGTGGTACGCCAGGCCTCGTTTCCATCGCTTGTTCCGTCCAAGCCGGTTGGCTCCCACGCATTCCGTTGCCTCCTAATGAACACGACGCATTCCGTTTCCTCCCCATGAACACGACGCATTTCGTTGCCTCCCCATGAACACGACGCATTATGTTGCCTCCCCGTGAACATGAGCCCTCGCCGTAAGTATGTGCGACTAGGCATTCGAGACCCCGCCCGTATGTACACATACGTGGTCGTATTTTCTTTCTTGCACCCTGGCCGCTGTACATACGTGTACATGCTACGTGCGCGCCTCTACTACGACACGTACGCGCCACTACTACGACACGTGCACGCCTCTACATCGACCAGTATATATGTACGTACAAGTTCGCGACCAGAATGACAATGCTATGTACGCTTCGACTAGGTGGGTCCCGACTGTCAGGCAGTTCCTTGCGTGCGAAAATGTAGCTGGTGGGTCCCAGCAGTCAGAGGGGAGAATCGTTTTTTTTGCCCGGACGCACTTCCTTTGCATGCGAAGATGCAGCTGGTGGGTC
>NC_041393.1:91970814-91984935 GCF_002162155.2 Triticum dicoccoides
CCTGGACGCACTTCCTTGCGTGCGAAGGTGTAGCTGGTGGGTCCCAACAGTCAGGGGGGAAACGTTTTTTTGCTAAATATGGTTGCCCGTCCGGTGGGTCCCCGCTGTCAGGTGGAGGAATAATTATTTTGCGCGTAATAAGGAGGCACTTCCTTGCTGCGGTCGTGGACCCAGCTGTCAGCCTCTCCATGTACAGTCCACGTCGGATGGAAGCCGTTCCTTGACCACGTTGACCACGCCGCGCCGAGAGCACCAGGGTGGTGGATGACGGCGAGGCCTAGGAAGGGGACGACGCGGAGCCGGGGAAGACGCGACAGTGGATGCCCACGTGTAGAGGAGTACGAGGTTTCACTGGTTCGCTGTGGTGTGAGGTTGTCGTCGCCGCAGAATAACAGGGGTGTGGGTGAGTAGAGGGATGGTCTGTCCAGCGGTGGGAGTAGTAGGAGGCGGTGATGCCTCCGCCGCATCGCAGCCAGCCATGGGAGGCAGGAGCACGAGGCACGACCGGCGCTGGTTTGGGCGGCTGGAGCAAGAAGACCAGAGGTGGAAGAAGCACTACGGCCGTTGGATGGACATCGTACAGTCACTGGAGCTAGAATCGTGCATATTGACTAAGTTGAAAAATCCCTCCATCCCCGTGAACTTAGTAGGCCCACAAGTCAGCCTGCCACTATACTGGGTCCGAGCTAACAGGGGTAGTATTCATTTTTTTGTGCGTAATAAGGAGGCACTTCCTTGCATACGAAGATATAACTGGTGGGTCCGAGCTGTCAGAGCCGACCACGGGTAGGAGGGAGCAGGCAGTCCCGCCGGTGCTTGTTTGAGCGGCTGGAGCAGGAAGAGCAGAGATTGAAGAAGCATGACAGCCGTTGGATGGCCATCCAACAGTCACTGCTTGTGCGTCAACCTTCTTTTAGGAAAGCCTCAAATCTGTGGAAAACAGCATACAGCCCATCTGCCATTATTTTTAATACTTTACAGCCCATTTGCTAATTCTTAAGGATTTTTTTGGAGCCCATATTCTTTTTGTTAGCATTACAGCCCATATTGTGGCCACGGTTAAAAACTTATACGAAATTTTGCATATTTCAGTGTGGTCCGAACTGTTTTTAATCCCGAAATTTCGACTCACATTTTAACTGATTTTAAAAATAAATGTACATCAATATAAAATCCAACAAATTCTCCACGCATAAAAATTAATGTAATTTAAAATATTGAAATGAAAAAAAAGATATTTGAAACTAACTGCCGGTTTGATGTGTTTTAAAAATGTACAACCCATTTCTCATTACTGATGGGCCATTTTCTCGGCCAGCCGAATGAAAGCTCTCCTCGTCTTGAAAGATTTGCAGCCCAACAGGCCTGACAAAGCGACTTACTTGGCAAATCACAAAAAAAACTGGGCTGTGGCCGTGGACCCAGCTGTCAGCCTCTACACGTACAGTACTCTCCTGATGGAATGTCGTTGACCACATTGACCACGCCGCGCCGAGAGCACCAAGGCGGTGGACGACAGCAAGGCCTAGGAAGGGTACGACGCGGAGCCGGGGAAGATGCGGCAGTAGATGCCCACGCGGAGAGGAGTACCAGGGTTCACTGGTTCGGCTGCGGTGTGAGGCTGTCGTCGCCGCAGGGCCTGGCTAGTGGTGGGAGTAGTAGGGGGCGATGAGGCCTCAATGGCAGCACAGCCGACCACTGGAGGCAGGAGCAGGCGGTCTCCCCGGCGCTGGTTTGGGCGGCTGGTGCAAGAAGAGCAGTGATTGAAGAAGCAGCAGGACCGTTCGATTCAAATCCAACGGTTATTGCTGCTAGAATTGTTTGTTGACTAAGTTGACAAGCCCTGCGTACGCGTCAACATAGTAGGCCCACAGGTCAGCCTCCCAACCGGTGCGCCCTAGATGTCAGTGGGAGGAATCATTTTTTTCGCGTAATAAGGAGGCAGTTGATTGCGTGCGGCCAGGCCAGTGGAGGGAGTAGGGTGGGCCGGGGAAGCCTGCGCGGCATCATAGCGGGCCACAAGAGGAGGGAGCAGGCAGTCCCACCGGCGCTAGTTTAGGCGGCTGGAGCAGGAAGATCAGAGATTGAAGAAGCACGACAGCTAGAATCGTGTGTTCAATGACAAAGCCTTGCGTAAACAAGTCAGCCTCAAAATCTGTGGCATGCACAGCCCATGTGCTGTTATTTTTATAATTTTTACTCATTTTCTAATTCATATGGAATTTATTGCAGCCCGTTTTCCATTTTTAGAATTGTCGGCCATTTTCTGGTCAGTACCAGGGTCAAAAAATTAACTAAATATGTGGGAAATTTTTGCTGGGGAATGAAATATTCTTAATCCAAAAATTAATAGCCATACTAAAACAAATTTAAAAATAAGTTAGTACTATGTCATGTTAAATCCAATGAAATACGTATAAGATATCAGTGACGAACAAAATTCAAAAAAAAACTAATATCCCATTTGCTCGTCTTGAAAGATTTGCAGCCCAGTAATTCGGAGAAAACAAATAGGCCTAGCATGGGTATTCTTCGAAAATAAGTACTGGGCTACCTATTTTCCCAAAGAACTGGTGCATGAGCATTTAGCTTTATTTATTTACTTATTTATGTTTACGGGACCATGAGCATGTACCTGGGCCGGATTCATGTGAGAGCGTCCCTTCCAGTTAATTATGGGCTTCTCTATTGGGCCTTCATCAGTGGGCTGCATGTTATCAACAAGTGGAAAATGTGTTCCGTATGAAAAATAGTATGAGCTCCGTACGGTACGGGGCACTAAAGGATCGAACCATGCAACGACTTCCAAAACATTGTGTTTGTCGTTCTAACAACACATTTATATTCAACCAATAGATGAAATATACTACTGATTGTACATTGAAAATAGCAGCAGCAGCAACCAGGGCTGGGGGTGCAACAGAAGCAGTAAGCCGGCCAGAAGAGTGAAGATGCAGCTCTCTCTTCCAAACCAAACATCAGCCATCATTACAAAAGGGCTACCAAAAAAGAACAAGTGTATGCATCAAACTAAATAAAGATCCTACTAGACCAAGTGTACGCATCTAACTAACTGGCTCAGTTAGACGTTACTATTTATTAAGCTGTGGAGATTGGCTGACGGCTTGAACCAGATGGATGCCTGATGGGGGAAACTCCACCCAGCAGGTTGAAGTCTGATACTTGCGACCCTCTCTCCTACTTTGGGCTGCAGAGCATGGTGGCACATATCAGAGTATGGTGCATGAAGAGGCGCATGGTACATTGTGTACACACAGTTTTGCCTGATGAACGAAACCGCGCTGCCATCATGATCCTTGTCGTCGGTTATCTCCTGGTTAATCGGATAATTCAGTCCGACAAATAGAGAGCGTGTGCGAAGGCTACTTACCAGCCCCCAGTGAAAAATTCCTGAAGGCCCAGAGAAGCTGGGATCCTGCTCAAAGACCTTGCAGTGACTGTGATTGTATTCCGTGAAACAACACGTCCGGTACATGCGAACGATCATCAATCTTTCGTCGTCGTCTGATCAAGCCAGGAACCACCTGCAACTGCCATGCCACTTTTCTTTGAAAGGTTCTGGGATTAGGAAGGGTAGGGACACCAGGCAGCCTACAACATCATATCAAGTTGGAGTCAAATAAAAAAGGGCTCCTGATTTAGTCAATCTTAAGAACAACATGTTATGAGTATGAATATTTTTTCAGTAAATGTTGATAGTAATATAAGCAAGCCATCATGATATCATAGGAAAGTAAGATACTGGTGTAATAACCGTTTGTAGCGATGACTGGAGTAGGCCATCAATACGTCCAGCCATAGAAGGAGTCGACAGCATAAATGAAGCCCTTCTGTTCAATGGCATCAGAGAACCATGGAGGATGTATGATCCTGTGATGGACGTGCAGATTTATCCACTTACTGCAATGACCTGTCAGATAGGCGAGACCGCGGCTGAAGAACGCAATTAGCCTGAAATATTTATAATTCCCAGATCTTGTGGGCACTTGGTAGATTACAACCTTGAGCAAATCAAACTTGCTATCATGTTGGCTACTGTAAGATTCTGAGTATTCTGGGCCGTGGTGCCAGAGCAGTGCAATGTTAATCGAAGGAAGGGGGATCAATCGCCGGGTGTAGACCTCCACGAGCATCCAGCTGCCGCGACCGTCAACGAGCACCATCCAAGACATGTTCATGTCGACCCAGTACATAGCGTTAATGTAGCTGAGGCTAACGGGGATTGGATCACAGTGAAGGGGGTTGATGCTCGCCACCCTACAATCGTTATGCTGCGTGACACGCCGTTTCTGAAGATCAGGCGGCATCAGCAAGCAAGGAGCTAGCTTAAAAAGCTCCGGCCTGAGGGCTTTGAGTAAACAGTACAGCCCTGACGAGCACGCGGCGAGCGGCATGGTACTGAGATTGTCCACACGCAAAACAATGAGCTTGATTACCTCTATGGGGAGCGAATTCCAGCCACTCTTTCGGTGGACGCTGCTCGGTTCTGCCATTGTTAGTCCGTGGGTTTCGGACAAGGGGGGGAGGCGCCTTAGCGGGGATGGAAGCTTGGACGAGATTATGTGAGGACAAAGATGGAGAAGCGAATATGTGCTGCGGGAAGTGGACAGGTGATGATGACTACAGCACGCCGCTTGACTTACGAGACACATACCAGCAGCATTGGGTCATATCGATGCCAGACAACTTGCTTGAGCGATCACAGTACTAGTACTCCCTACAGTACCTACTACAGTACTATGCCCTAGCTTGCTAGAGTAGAGTAGTAGAGTAGGACTCTGCTCTACTACTAGCACCGGAGGAGTAGTATATTCTAATCTAAAATAGTTACAAACTTCGATGCCCGATCGTGGAACGACTACGAACCGTGCTCAAAGACCGTGTCTACATGGTGTTTGGACTTATATGCAAAAAAATAGCAAGATGCCCGTGCATTGCACGTCATACCATCATCACCAACTCGGTTTTTTCTCTACTCCTACTCCTATAAAAGACTCAGTTGGTGATGATGGAGGCGAGGAGGCGTGTTCAGCCGGGCATGCAGCGGACGGCGCAGCACTATTCGATTTGTTATAAAAAAAACTACTTGTAGAGATAGAGACATAGGGAGGAGCACGAGGTAAGGCCTTATCTGTAAATGTGGAGAGAGGTGCGGGTATCTTTTGTAAAATTGTCATAGTTGGCTTTATATCCATCAGATATAGATCGGACGGTCTATATTACAAGATGGCAGGCAAACCATCATCACCAACTCGGTTTTCAATAAGAGTAGATATATATAGATATAGATAGATAGTGACTAGGGAGTACTAGTAAGGACACCATCTACTGCTTCGTGTGCTACTCCTGCGCTCCATTCGGTGGCCGCAACGTCCCCTACAGCCACTCCCTCCTGCGCTCCATTCGGTGGGCGCTGTTGAAATCTGGGGAGCGCACTCTCTCGACTGCTGGCAGCTACGACTTCACTGATGATGACTTCTTCCCCAACCTCGACAACCTCTTCCTCAACGACATGGGCGACAACCTCAACGCCAATGGTGCTGCTCTCGTTGCACCGTATGTGTTTCTATCCTTCCTGTTCGAAATCATGGTAGAATTCATGTTTCTACTCTGTATCCTACTACTATGCTAGTCCACATTATTAGTTTCATCTCTGTTATAGCCGTCATGATTTATTTTGTGCTTATTCGGATTAAATCTCGTAGTAACTTCCTCACATATTCAACTAGCGCAACGTCCCCTACAGCCACTCCTGTTTCATGGATGGCATGGTCGATGCCTCCAAGGAGCCCTTCGTCCACTGCTATGAGTGTCCGATGTCGTTTTGTGGCTCACCGGCGGACATGGTGCATCACCTCATGGATGCGTGCAGCGGTCACTACTGGCCCTTGGCGGAGAACATCAAGTACGCACGTGCTACCGGTTCACCATGCCGGATTCACTGGAGGATCACCGCCGCCTGCTAGTCTCGGAGGAGGACGACAGCGTCTTCCTCTTGATCGTGGGCACCGGTGAGGCCCGCGCAGGCCACCGCCCCGTCTTTGTAGCGTGCGTCAGGGGCGTCGCCGCTGACGGTGACACTGACACGAGGCAAATGTACGGGTGCAAGGTCAATGTTACTACCCCTCCGGGTCACGTGGGCGGCGAAACCGGCCTCATCAGATAGACTTGGAATCTGAGGAGCTGGGACTATCCCGCCAATGTGGACTTGGAAAACCCATGGCATCCGTTCTATCCTTTACCCGCCGACTTGGTGCACGGGGACTCCAAGGAGGTTCACCTGGACATACGGATTATCAAGTGCACTTAGAAAACATGTAGTGTGTGTGGCCACTTATGGCCCGTGTATTTGCCGCTTTTGATTCTGTAAGCTTGTCGTTAAACTTGAGTGGCTTTTGCCGCAGTCCTTCCTTTGAACTGCTCCTCTCAATGAGCTGATGTAAGACACATTGGGTTTCATTTGATAATGGAACCGGGGAGGAGCCTCCCTGTTCTTCTAAAAAAATACGCATTATCAAGTTAAATGTTGATCATTAGTCTTCGCTCAATGTAATCCGCTGTCTAAGCATGTGGAGACTTCCATGCAGGATCTTGCTCTATTGGAGTATCGCGCATGAATAAAAGTATATCCATTTTTGGTTTAGTCTAGAATCTTCCATGTATGAATTTTTACTACAGTACTGGTGAAAGACTTATGACGAACCATTTCTTACATCTCCTCTGCCCCCTTGCAAGTCATCCTGATTTAGTCCCTTCGTCTAGGTGTATAAGGGCATGGTTAATATTACTTAATAGTATAGCCAACTGTTGACTATAAGAAAGTGCCATGTCATCTGTAGCCAACATGTATAAAAACCGATACTCAAAAACTAATTCTTAAAGATCATTTCTTGCAAAGCACAATAAGTGTTATTTCTTCACAAGTTTTGGATGCAGGTTGAACAGTTGAACGCTTTTGTTTGCAAAAGATACCTTTTTATCTATTTCACCCGGATGTTTGTGAGCTCTAGAGATGAGATAATATCTGAAGAAACCTATCGACACCCGTTACACATGAGATGACCCCCACATCCTTTGTCAAAATAAACAACTCCCCGATCAATGCATTTCACTCTTTGGTGCAACGCACGGGCACCTTACTACTATAGATTAGTACGACCAAAAATTGAACTAACATTATATATAGTACGATAAATAATGATGCATGTCACCTAAAATTATATCATTCAAAACTATGTTCAAATACGAATCCAACGATATAGTTTTTGTTGACATGCACTAACATTTTGTCAGTTAAATCTTCAGTCAAATTCAATGGGGGACTAATAAACCACGACCGATGTAGTACAAGTTTAGAGGGCGGCGCTGCACGGGAGTCTCACCTCTCACCCCGCTCGTGGCGCGGCAGTAAAGCCATCATATCACAAAACCCAACCACTCCCAGTAATAAATGGCCTGGTAAAATAAACGGACAAGCAACCATCACATCCCTCCGTCTTTTTTGCATTTCATCTCTCTGCATTTACTTTCTCTGGTTCATCTCCCATGCTCGATCACTAGCTACTACTCCTAGGGCCAGTTCTTTTGGCGGCTTCCCCAGCTTTTCCCACAAGACTAGTCACAGTGGAGAGTAACAATAAGGCGCCTCACTCATTTATTTGGGCTTTTAAACTACTACTCCATCCTGGTTTATTCCTCACCATTGTAATTTGTGCTAAATTTTGACCAAAGATTTAACTGATAAAATGTTACTCAAAACACTTAGGCACGGTGCATCTAGGTGTGTAAGTCATCTTACGAAAAGCAAATAATCCGAAAACACTTAGGCGCGGTGCATTAACTTCTACCTCATTTCTTGTTTCTTGACATATCAACCAATAAGAGATAAAGAGTGTGCATGCTTTTAATGACTTGAGATATCAAACATGACATGTAGTGGTTAGTTCATTGCATGCAATACTATTAATTAGCAAATAAACATTAACATTTCTCGTTTTCTCCTCCTCCTTGGTCATGGTGCACAGAGAAATAACCACAGAGAAGGAAGCTAAAAGTAAACAATCAAACGAGCATTTTTGCATTTGTTTTGCATTAAATCGTTTCACAAGCTTGACTAGTGTTGTTTTTTCCACTTTTACAGAAACCGCATCGTAATGTTCAAATGTGCATTTGCACGTACATAAGTAATAGTGGTACTCCCTCCGTCTAGGTGTACAAGTCTTCCCTCCTTTTTGGTCACCGGGCACAACCAAAGATGACTTATTGACCTGGATGGAGGGAGTAGCACAGTCTGCAAGCATATATTGAGAGAGACGTGTAGTCTGATAGTATATAGTAAATTTTGTGCTATATGCACGTACTTGCAAAATGCGTAATAATACACAACGTTTCCAAACTTTCCCTTTTACATACTTAATTAAGGATGCTAAAAATTCCTGAACGTTCGGGATTTATCATTTGTGTCCCAAAACTAATGAGATCGCCTTAGGAAACAAAAATTATACTCCTCCTTAAAGCCACGGCGCTTGCAGGAGCGC
Source organism: Triticum dicoccoides (assembly GCF_002162155.2). Lineage (NCBI taxonomy): Eukaryota > Viridiplantae > Streptophyta > Magnoliopsida > Poales > Poaceae > Triticum > Triticum dicoccoides. The sequence continues at coordinate 91,979,373 of NC_041393.1, forward strand.
TTGCGGCACGCCATGAGTTCCCTGGTGCGCGGCTGTTTCCCAGCGCGCCGACACAACGCCTCTTCCTCAGCCTTGCAACTCATGAGGTGATGATTGGCGGCTTGCCGGCGGGCGAGCGCGATCTCAGCGGTGTGGTGATCCGGCGCTAAGAGGTACTCCTCCTCGCTGGAAGCGTGCACCCGGTCCACGTACTGCCAAGCATAGATGAGGCGCTTGGGACCGATTGCACTCAAGGCATCGGCACGGGTGTCCTCCGCCACCCTCACGGCCCTCGCACGAGCCTTCTGCCAAAGAACCAATTGCTTGACTCTCTCGGACGCGACATAGATCTCCCAGAAAGCTTGTTGCGCGGTGCGCTTCTCTTCCCCGGCCTTCTTTTCCGCCTCTATTTTGGCGCGCTCTACTGGAGGCAAAGCCTCCCACAAGGCAACATCCATTTCTTTCCAAAGCTCCTCAAGGCTGAGGGGCTCGGCGGGCGGCGCGACGTTCTCCTCGTAGCGGGGAGTCGACGCGTCCTCCGACGCGCGTGCCGGCGAGATTGAGAATGCCGATGCGTCCACCTAGACGCGTCGCGGCGAGGAGTGGGACGCCGACACGTCCTCCTCAACTAGTGGCGGCGAGGAACGGAACGGCGACGCGTCCTCCTCGACTAGTGGCGGCGAGGAACGGAACGGCGACGCGTCGCGTAGCGGCGAAGAGCAGAACACCGACGCGTCCTCCTCGACTAGTGGCGGCAAGGAACGGAAAGGTGACGCGTGACCGTCCGCGTGGTGCAGCGAGGGGCTCCTAGGGCTTGGGAGGGGAGATGCCATGCTGGTCGACGTGAGAGGGAGGGGGAGGAGATAGCGATGAACGTGAATGTGAGGGGGAGGAGATAGCGATGTCGTGGGAGGCACAGTATTTATAGCGAGCAATGGCACACCTACGTAAGATATGGACTGAGCTGCACTAACTTAACTACAGGTCCAGTTGCGTCACTGACATGTGGGCCAGTACACTGCTGGGCCCGTATGTCAGTGACCCAATGCACCTGAAGTTAAGTAAAAGCTACGTGGGCATATTTGTTGGAGTAAATTATGGGGGAGCGAAGGGGTGGAAATATTGCTGGTCACAACGGATTGGACGAGCGTGGGGGGAGGAGAGTCATGCATGCAGATTTTTTCACACGGGGTGGAGTGGTGCGACTGCCGGAGGGAGAAGGAGAGTTTGGCAGGCATATTGTTTCCATACATGGAGAGGAACTGATTTGGAGACGAATGGGCTGCCTGCAGGTATGGGGAATGGTGCATAATAAGTCATCTTGCATGCCGGGCTAGGTATAGTCTCAAGTCATTAAAAACATACACGCCCTACACATGTTCATATTTCAAGGTGCACTAAATTATTGCATGCGATGATTAAGGCTGGCCATCGTGGTGGTATCTTAGCTGCTACACGGGAATAGCAAACATGCTGATGTGGCAAAGAATTAAAGAAGAGAGGGGGTTAGACTAACTAGTGTTCATGCATGCATTGGTAAACACATTTTTTTTGTGAAGAACGACAACATTAGTTGAGTACTTTTGTAGACTTCAAAAACTATTCCACCGCCTCTACTATCTTGCTAAGAGTAGATGAATTTTTTGAGTCGAGCCCTTTAAACTAGAAGGGAGGTAGTGGTACTCTAATAGCTAGGTGTGTAAGTCATCTTACGAAAACAAAATAATCCCAAAACACGTAGGCGCGGTGCATTAACTTCTACCTCATTTCTTGTTTCTTGACATATCAACCAATAAGAGATGAGGGTGTGCATCTTTTTAATGACCTAAGACTTTCAAACATGACATGCAGTGGTTAGTTCATTGCATGCAAAACTATTTAATTAGCAAATAAACATTAATGTCTCTCATTTTCCCCTCCTCCTTGGTCACGGTGCACAGCCTAAGATGACTTACTCACCTAGACGGAGGGAGTATCAACATTCACGATGTCAAATCAATATTTTTACACTCATTATAAAACGTAGTTCTTATACTCATTATAATCAGTATTGTAGATATTGATATTTTTAGTACAAATTTGGTTGTGGGATTTCATTGATGCCTGTCAAAGCGTGGAGGAAGCGGAGCTTACGGCTTGCATTGCCGGTCTCTACATAGGTATTTCTCTTCATAATCCTGTAATTTTAGAGACTGATTGCGCTTTTGTGGTAGCGTCTCTTGCATCGGGGGACTATGACAGGTTTGCTATGCGTGACCTGAAGATGAAAGCGTTGAGCATCTCGAAGTTGATCAACAATCTTCAATTGTCAAAGATTAGCCGTTCGGCCAATAAGGTGGCACACTTAATCGCTAAGTATAGCTTTGACAATAGATTAGATGGTATTCTTGTAAATAACGTACCACCCTGTGTGGTGAATATTGTATCGAATGAGTGTACTGGTGTGGTTGGTTAACTAATATAAGGTGGTGTTTAAAAAAAGTATATATTTGGTCAGACACTTTGCAAACGGTTGACGGGAGTAAAAAGGACCAGAGGGAGTATCATGTATGCGGAGTAGGCAAAAAAATTGCTCATTTTTAGCCGGTCGAAGTCTCAAAGGGCGCGACCGCGCGAGGGAGGCGAAGGTCGTGGGAGGCGCAACGGTTGATGAAATTAAGTGAAGTTACATCCACGCGCCGGCATGGCGTGCGAACAGGCAGAAGCTATACCGTCAGGCCTACAATATGGGTCTAGTAGACATGACATCTAGTGGGTCCTGCATAGTTCTTGAGAACTATTTGGGGGCTTGCAGCCATTTATCCACCGGGCAAGCCAGCAACCCGACGCTGTTCGCACACCCTACTCGTCCCTGTCTTCTACCTCACAACAGTTCGCTCCCAGTCGTCCCATCCTTTCACATTAGTTCACTCCTAGTTTTTGCGGGGTACAACAGTTCAACTTCTCCTAACCCTCCTCCAAAATCCATGGCCTCCCAAATCTCCATGGTCACTGCTGAGTACCAGGTTAGAGCCATCACCGGCGATCACTTCATCGTCATCTACACACATGGATCCGCGACGGTGAAAGCATGGCTTGCTCGCTTCCTATGCATGTTCAACAGTTCAACGGATGAGTGGGTCGCTGGGCTAGATGTTGAGTACACCATAGTCCTGGGACGAGAGAAGGATATAAAGGACAAAGAGAGGAAGAAGCCCGCCGTGATCCAGGTTTGCATACATAAAGTTTGCTTGGTCTACCACATATGCCATGCCGACGTTGAGTGCTAGGATTTTAAGAACTTCCTCAAGGACAAAAGAGTGAAATTTGTTACTGTAGGATTTAAGAATAACAAAGAAGTCCTGCATCGGATAGGTCTCGTTGTAGGCCAGCCCTTCTATCTCCAGAAGGCAAGCCTGGTGTCCTCCTCTCAACCTTCAATGCTGACCCTGGCAGCAGCCATGATTGATCCTTCGTACACTAAACTGATGAAACCACATCACGAGTTTCATCATGCATGGGAGTCGAAGACATTAGATGAAGATCACATCATGTTGACAACAATGGATGCCTACCTTTGTTTAAATATCTACATGGGTTGGATGAAGAAGCAGAGCCCAGTGTCAGGTTCAAGCAAAGAAGCGTCGGCGAAGAGGAAGAGGAAGAGGGACGAGGACGAAGTCAAGGATGTGGACTCGGACTCCGAGTAGGTGGCAGTGCCGTCGCTCATGCTGGTTCTACTATAGTGTCAAGATGACTAGTTGCTTATTATATTTTCAAGGGTGTGTTGTGCTGAGGCCCCAGCAGAACAATGTTTATGTTCTTTCTCGTTATTTGAACTGTTTAGTACGTAGAGTAGTACTAGTACTATGTCTTACTACTGTTCTTCTTGTAGTTGGTACTACTGCTCGTACCTTCGTGTTCCCACTGTACTTAATACGTTCGTCCTAGTAGTATAATTTGGGTCAGTCGATTTGTGAAAGAAGTTCGACGGAGTGAAGGAAGAAGACGGCAGAAGAGGTGGAAGAAGCCCTTCTAGCCATCCATGTTGCATCAAACGGCTCACATGAGTTGCCTGACCCAAATTGCTCCTTCAGATTGCAGGATCCACGTGGCATTCAAGGTCTCGAAGGTAGATTTCGCGTCCGCACCTGGTTTGCGGGCTCGACGCACACGCGACTGGCTTCTGCCGCGACAGCCACCATGCGTGCCTCCTCCGCGCGGGCGGAGACGAGAATGACATGCTAGTTCCTCCTCGCCGACATGCTGGAGCATGCGCTCGTCCTCCTCTTTGTACGCTGCGTGCATAGACACGACTCCACCAGCTGCTCGCGTGCTTGGCAATGCGGCGGCATGGCGAGGAGGGACTGCAGACGATGTGAGCGGGCGAGCCTTTGGCTTCATGGCACAGGGATGGCGGCGACACGGCGGTGATGGGCGAGAAATTGTTGGCCGGAGCAGGCGGGCCCCAGCATGCGCAACGGCTGCGGCGGCATATTGATGAGTGCACGTATGGGAGCTTACTTTAGTTTTATATGAGGTTGGTTAAACTTAAAAGAAAACCGTACTAGTACACATAAACATTAGACTTAGGCAGCGCTTTTTTTTAAGTTAGTACCAGAACCACGATACGGAAGCCTGTGCAAGCGCGTGAACCGCGGCCGCGCGGTCGATTGAACGGTGCGTCACCAGGTCGCGCTCGAAGGACATCCACTGAAACTTTTTGTGTGTGTGAAAACAATCCTCGAATATTACTCAACTTTTTTTTCCTGGGAAAGTTCTTGACACTGCAATATTTCCATATATTTGAATTTAGCTCCAGTTTGTGTTTATTTGGATTTGGACATTTTAGGTGCGCCCTAGTTTTTTGTAATACTTATTTTGTGTGTGTGTGACTGAGAGAGAACGTGTGTATGTTTCCATATGTGTGTTGTGGCAGAAGGGCAATGTGGAGACGGTGTGCGTGTGATACAGACATAGAGAGGTGTGAATGTGCAAACGATCATGCATGAGTGAGACATAGACAGATGCCGATACGTTGTGTATACATGAGAGAACGGTCTTCTAGTTTACTTGTGTGTGTGTCCCTCGCACGTTCGCATGCGATACGTTGTGTGAGAGAGAGAGAGGGGGGGGAGCATCCGTAACACAACAACCATCTCTCTCGATTCGTCCGTCCCTCGCACGTTCGCATGCAACATATGCATCAACGCGCACATTTTGACACCCTCACTCGGCCCCTGCCCACCTCAAGGCCCGCGCAATCTCTTCGTGAATACTCATTTCTCTCCTTAGGTTTGTTTTCGCTCAATATCTGACATACACACACACATACACACACACATGGACACACACGCACGCACGCACACACACACGCACGTGCACGCACGCACGCAGCACAACACACACACACACTCCCCCGAGCACACAATTCATCCCCATCCAAGGTTATACGGCGACCACTCTCGCTTGTGCTTCTTTGCACCCCAACATGCACAACACCTCAATCTTCAAAGAGGGCATCGAGCAGATCGAAGACGGCAACCACACCGCGCTAGAGAATGCGGGGTCATTTGGAAGCAGGGTGATGTGACGACGATTGACT
>NC_041393.1:91985155-92096969 GCF_002162155.2 Triticum dicoccoides
TTTCAATCCCTCAACCCATGAGATCCTTCCCCTCTCGTCCATGTTTTTCCAGCTCTCTCATCAAACATGTTGTCTCTTCTCCTTCCACGTATACAGAATCACGTATATTACATGTCTCCATCTTTCTCACAGACCTAACTTCTTCCTCTCTCTCTCTCTCTCTCTCTCTCTATGTGTGTGTGTGTGTGTCTCGTTAGGTTTGTCTCCTACTCTCTCATCCACATACATACAATCTTTCCCGCCCTATCTGCTCCATCTTCAAAAGCTCTCTCTGCACGTTTCATTCACACAATGGGATATGTCAAAATGTTGCTTCTATAATGGCTGATGTAGAGTTTTGGTTGTTTTTGTTGCATCCTACAAAGTAATAACTATGAAATGCATTTAGATTCTCATTTGACTAGGATTATGTGAGTTTGAGCATGTTGTGAAGCACTATAGACCTTGTATACATCTTGGGATTCGACAATGATTGTAACTATTGAATTGTATAGACCATTACATTCGAAGTCAATAGCCTAATATATTTATTTCACAATTTCAACAAATGATTAGTTCACTACAAACTAAGAAAACAAATGCGTACTCCCTCCGTTTTTATTTAAGTCCGCGTATTAGAGTTGGTCAAAGTCAAGATTTGTAAACTCTTAGAAAGCTTATAACAAAAAGTATTAACATATACAATAACAAATAAATACCATTAGATTCATTATTGAATGTACTTCCACATCATACATATTTGTTATGGTAAATGTTTATATTTATATATAAACTTGGTCAAACTTTAGGAAGTTTGACTTCGGTCAAACCTAATATGCAGAGTTTACTACTACTACTCGCTAGTTGCTTAGCCGAATCACTCAACATGCCACACGGGGAGTCCAGTGTCACAAAATTTTGAGGTCGGCGGGTAAATCTTCCGCGACCCTGATTCGAGCAGTGGGAAGTTACCATCATAGCCTTCGGAACAGGCCTACGTATGATGCTTGGTAGGGGGCTGTTTTCGTAACTTCAGGTTCACCCTACCCAACCAGCCCCACCCGGCACCCAGAGTAGTACACTTGAATACTCCCCATTTTCTATCCCCACCACAAAATAGACTTCTCCATGGCACCGCAGCCTTCGTGCTCCTCCCCTTTACATCGGCGCACTCGTCCACTTCAGCGCATACGCCTCATCGACGACCTCGTACGCTGCACTAGAGCCGGTCCACCGTCGTCGTCGTAGACGGAGCCTCTTCCCCGGCATCGTCTTCCACGGTCTCGGATCTGCTTCCCGGAAGCCGACGCCAAGCGCAGAAGTACCACCGTCGTGGACAATGAACTAACTCCCGTTGCCAACCATGACTCATAGAGGCCGCCGCGACCATCGTTCTCCTCCTTGATTGATAATGTGTGTATTGAATCACTTAGCAGTACATGTGCAGTTCCAATTTTATTCATACCTACCCTTCAATTTTCCTGGGTGCTATTTTTCCCGTAAAAGTAATTGGTTATAGCCTCCATTGTCCAACAGAATATCAGCTTGTAATTGTGCATCGCTGCTGTATCCCGTTGTGCTTGGGTAGGTTTTTCATCTGCAACCAGTAGTGTGGCAAATGATGGAAAGGTTTTTAGAACTAGCAAGATGCACATGCGTTGCACGCATCAAGATGCATTTGTATGAGTAGTTTATCTTGTGGGAGAAAAGGATGAATGAGGGAAGGCCTTATTTGCAAATCTGGAGAGGGGTATGGGTATTGTCGGTGTCAAAACCGGCGGATCTCGGGTAGGGGGTCCCGAACTGTGTGTCTAGGCGGATGGTAACAGGAGACAAGGGACACGATGTTTTTACCCAGGTTCGGGCCCTCTCGATGGAGGTAAAACCCTACTCCTGCTTGATTAATATTGATGATATGGGTAGTACAAGAGTAGATCTACCACGAGATCGGAGTGGCTAAACCCTAGAATCTAGCCTATGGTATAATTGTTGTTCGTTCTATGGACTAAAACTCTCCAGTTTATATAGACACCGGAGAGGGCTAGGGTTACACAGAGTCGGTTACCATGGGAGGAGATCTTCATATCATATCGCCAAGCTTGCCTTCCACGCCAAGGAAAGTCCCATCTGGACACGGGACAGAGTCTTCAATCTTGTATCTTCATAGTCCGGTAGTCCGGCCAAAGGTCATAGTCCGGCCATCCGGACACCCCCTAATCCAGGACTCCCTCAGTAGCCCCTGAACCAGGCTTCAATGACGACGAGTCCGGCGCGCAAGTTGTCTTCGGCATTGCAAGGCGGGTTCCTCCTCCAAATATTTCATAGAAGATGTTGAACACCAGGGTAGTGTCCGGCTCTGCAAAAATAAGTCCCACATTCCATTGTAGAGAGAATAATATTTGCATCAATCGAATCTGCTGACGTATTTCGCGGCGTGACATCATGCCATGGCCAGGCTTTTATTCATTTTACCATTCCACCTTGGCGCGTTTAGCGAGGCTGTTTTCTTGGCACGTCTTGTCAAAGCAGAGATCGTGTCCCCTTATTCCGGGATTCTCATCAATACGGGTGTGGGTAACCCAACCATGACTTAGGTATGACTCCCTAATTAAAAGCGAGTCTCAAACGGTTACGGGGAGGGCTCTTGGTATTCACCTCCTTTATAAAGGAACCGAGGCCCGCTCCCTTGTTCTTAAACCAATCAAATCCGCCCCTCGATTCGAGTTCCAACACCCAAAGGTCTAGTTTTAGGCGCTTCGGACCTTCGAAGATGTCCGGCTCTGACCCTCAAGGCCGATGGATGCCTTCCTCCATTACAGAAGAAGATCTGCGAAAGCTAAGAGATGCCAGGTATCTAACCGGCGAAATCTCGCATAGACTGCCTACTCAAGGGCAAGCTGTTCCCGCTCCCCAGCCTGGTGAAAGCGTTGTATTCGCATCTCACTTCCTTCGGGGACTAGGCTTCCCAATCGATCCCTTTGTGAGGGGGCTTATGTTTTACTATGGGCTGGAGTTCCACGACCTAGCTATGGAGTCCATCCTCCAGATCTCATCATTCATTGTCGTGTGCGAGGCCTTCCTCCATATCACCCCTCACTTTGGATTGTGGCTAAGAACTTTCAAAGTGGAACCGAAAATGATCAAGCGGCAGCACGCTGAGTGTGGAGGGGCTATAATAAGCAAGATGGACGACGCTCCATGGCCCGAAGGCTCTTTTCAAGAGGAGCTTGGCTCAGGGCAACAGGACTGGTTTTACATCACAGCCCCTAGGGGCACCACATGGGTGGCACCGCCTACTTTTCGCTCGGGTCCCCCACCACGGCTGGCGTCATGGGTTAATGAAGGACTTATCTGGGGGCCGCCAAAAGACGTGCCCCTGCTGCAGGGCTGTATTCGAGATCTTCTAGAAAGAGATATCATCTGACCGTAGTGGCGCAAGTCATGGTGATTCGCCGCACACTACCCTGCAAATGTCGACCTCTCCACCTGTGGGAGTTCAATCCGGAGGGACCACGAGTCCTACAACATTTCATGGGAATGACACCCATGGAGATGTACAAATTGTTCTTCGGATCACAAGCAAGGTGTCCGGATTTGTCCGAGGACGCAGGTCTAAGCTGCAACCGCCCGGATGCTAAAGTAAGTAGCCTCGTATTTGAACACACCATCCATATTTTTATCAAATCTACCCTTTAACAGAGTTGCCCTTTGAACAGGAGTGGATAGCGAAGGCGAAGCTTATCAGGTGTCCAGCCCCCCTGCCCGAGACCGTGCCGGATCCCATACTAACCAGGATGCTGGAGGCCGCGCCCTTGGCGGAAGGTGAAGGGGGGGACCAAGAAGCTACCGCCTCCACGAAGGAGGCCGTCAGGAAGGGAAGAATCGAAAACTCTCCCGACCAGGGAAAGAAAAGGACTGCCTCTAAAGACCCGGAGGTGATAACCTTAAAACGGGGAAAGAAATCTTAGTCAGAGGGTTCGGCACCGGTGGACGCTTCAGCCGAATCGCCCCCTAAAGGGGACCCGCTCTCCCCCGAGGCGTAAGTGAGGGGAGGGGTTCCATAATGAATCACATTCATGTTTTATTCCTGAGGAAAATAACCGAAGCATTATCTTGTAGTTCGGATCTCAACCCTTCTCAGCAGAGCTCATCTTCAGGGGATCTTCGTCCAGAGATGATGGAGAGCGAAACGCCTCCCCTTGTTCCCCCGTCCTACGAGGCTGGCGACCCTGAGGTATCGTCCCGGAGGGCTTTTTCAAGTCCGGACCCTGGGAAAGGTAGTTAGACTAGTCCGGCACCCTCTTGTGCGCCGGCGGAGGTGCTGAAGGATCTGCTTGGTAGGGAGACCATCTCAGAATAACACCGTATGTTGATGGATACGGTGATTGGAAGGATTTCATCCGCAGAAAGCAGATTGTACGAAGCTGCCAGGAGTTTACTAACAGGCTTTGAGGTATGTAAAAAGGTGTACCTTTTGGTAGAGCCGCATATTAAATGTGCCCTATATGAATGGTAGCCCCTGAGACTCTGTGTGTCGTCATGAACGACGGCGCACAGAGGATCATAATCCCAGGTATAATATGTCGCTTATTCCATGAAGGTGGCGAGGCGCTCGGTGGCTAGCCGGACTGGTGAATCTGCCGAACTAAAGCGGCAACTTGACGTGGCCGATGCCGACATCGCGCTTGTAAATAAGCGGCTAGACGAGGCTCAAGGTATGTTCAAAAGACACCCAGTAATAGGAGCTTGATGCTCGTGCCTTATATATAAACTTGATGTAGATGGTGCTGCTGCCGTGGAGAACCTTCGGCCGGAACTTGCCCGAGCCAAGGAGCAAGCAAGGAAAAGTGAGGCGGCTGTCGTTAAAGCGGCTGAAGAGCTAAAACCCGAACAGGCTGCTCATTGTCAGAGCAAGAAGGAAATGGCCGGGATGGCCATAGGATTGAGGGATGCTACCGACCGTTGTAGATTGCTTGAGCAAGAAGGTAGGGCGGCTCAGAAAGATCTTGAAAAGATCACGGCCGAAGCCAAGGATACTCGCTCTGCCATGAGAGCGATGAAGGAGGAGCTGCGTCAGGCCGGAGATATCACGGTTGGAAAGCCTTATATGCTGCGGATGAAGTTCGGAGACCCTAAGTATGCTCCATTAGACCGGTAGTGGAGTTCGGACAACGCTTATGTGGATTTGGCCGCAAGTGCGGCGGACGCGACCGAACACTTCCACAGCCGAGGTGACCATAAATTGGAAGAGCTTTTTTGGTCGCAGTACCACAATCCAGAGCGCCCACTGTCAGTCTCCGACCGTTTAGCCGCCTGGGCGGAGCTGAACAGATTATCCGGACTCGCCATGAAATTTGTTGCGAGTCATCTATGGCCGGAGAAGCCGGAGCCGAAGAGCTATTTTGGCTTGGTGCAGCAATTTCTTGTTTTGGTGTCGCATGCTGATGCAATGAAGAGGTCGGCGAGCATAGAGGGTGCACAAATGGCTTTTGCCCGTCTCAAGACATATTGGGCAGATATGAAGGCCAGTATTGTTGTGTCCCAAGATTCGGACGAAAGCCGAGTACCTGCCAAGCACTATTTTGAGGAAGTTCTTCCTGGCGCTCGTGTAATAGAGTCGTAGTGCTCGAAGGATGCTGTGTTCGAATAGCTTATAGTATTTGTAAGACGAATTGTGTTTTTACGAAAAAGCTTTTTTATACTTGTGCTTGCAAGAATCATGATACCTCTTGTGCGGCCGTTTTAATGTATATATTTATATGTGAACTGAAAGATGGCAGTTGTTGGCCTCTCTGACACTCCAAATTTTTTGTGGTTTTTGTTTTCAGAAAGAGCCTTGCTTGGTTTGAAGAAGGTCATTTAGACCCTTCTTAAAAACCCTCTTCTAAGTTTGCCCTCTCAAAAATATTTTCTTGGATTTAGTTTCTTTTAAGAAGAAAACCTTTTTGGTTTTGGGCTTTTATTTGGTTTTGATCCATTCTTGTTTTACCATGCCTCTTATGGTAAAACTTTCCCAAAACCCCTCCTTCCACTTTGGGACAACCCAAACATTCTGCCCAAACTAATAAAATCCATTTTTTGGATTTTATTCCATTTATTTCTTTTCCCAAAACAATTCTGTCCTTTATTTTGAGCCTAGGTAATTTGCAAAGCAAGTACCTTAATGCCCTTGGTTTTTGGTCTCAACTCAACTCCCCTGGATAGTCCTTGGCACCCACAACCTAGAACCATCAAGATCTACTCTTCTTCTTTTCAAAAATTTCAAATTTCACTCTCTGCAAGTTTGGACCAGATTTGCCAAATTTGGTGAAATTCATATCTACACTTCTCCAAAAATTCCACCAAAATTCAGGCAACCCCTAGCTGCAATGAGAGACCCCTCCACCAAAAACCAGCTCAAGGAAAAACCCCTACATGCCTAAATCATTCTGTCGAACACCTGGCATGCACTATTTCTGTTCATCTTCAGTAAAATTCAGATTCAGTGTCGTTTCTCCATCAGAGTTTCAGTCACATGTCCACAGTGCTCTTGGCACATTGCTCACAGCCCCTCCTTCTTGTCCGAAGCTCCACACGTGTGCTTGGCGCGTTCCTGGCATTGGTGGCAGCCTGGCCCGCCTGCGCCGGTGTGTTTTGCGGTGGCAGAACCACCATAGCGGCCGACAGGGGACAACACTGTGGCATAACGCCGTTCGGCACCGCCCAAACCTCCTGAGAGCTCCGCGTGGCCATCTCCTTGCCAGCGCACGCATGCAGCACCGTCGCCGTGGCCTGGCACGCACAGAGCGCGTTCTCTGCAACCGACGTGTCGTGCGGCCGTTCCGTCGAGGACTGGCCATAACCACCCCTCCCATGCTGAGTTTGACTCTGGAATGGCACCAATGCTCCGTCTAGTCGATGCTCCAGCTCCTAAGCCGACCGTCCAGCCACAGCGCCACCGTAATCACTCACCAGACTTATCCGTTCATGGCAACCGCCTCGGGCCGGCTATAAATAGCACCCCCGAGCTTGCTCTCTCCCCCGCACAACTCCACCACCTCACCAGACCCCGCCTAGCCACTGGAAGAGCCTCGAGGGGCCTTTCTTCCTCAACTCCGGCCACCTTGTTCTGCCTCGGCCTCCACCTCGATTCACTCCGGTGAGGCCGTCTCCGGCGCCCTAACCTCGTCAGCAACCCTCTCGAGCAACTAGGAGACTAACCCCCACTCCAATTTGACCCTCGCAGCTATCTCCGACGAGGTCCATGACTGCCCGAACCGCCGTCCGCCGGAGCTTGGGCCGCCGACGACACAGTGCTCGCCGGCGACCACCACCACAACCCACAGACGCGGAAGGACGTGCTGATCACGAAGGTACCGTCCGATCCCCCTGCCTCGCCGTGGATCGCCGCCAGCGACCACCGCATCTCTCGGGCGCCGTCGCGCCCTGTTTCTCTCGTTTGAAAATTCAAACCTAACGGGTGGAGCCTGCCTATCAGTCTCTCAGCCGTTTCTTTTAAACAACCCGTTTTCTGAACTTTTCTGGGAAAACCCCCTGGGAGTTTTCTGTTTCATTGCAGAAAGGTCCCTGGACCAAAACCCTTATATCTTTTAAACAGAATAGTGTTTTTGTTTGATTCCTTTTCTGTTTTCTTTAAAATTTTGTCTAGTGTTTTATTAGATTTATTTGAAAATTATTTGGTATACGTTTTGTGCACCTTGCTGTATTTACGTTATGTACGTATTTTTCTTATACCGTAGATTCCGGAGGAAGTGACGGAGCCGCAAACTTCACCCAGTTAGACTCCGACTACTCCGAACCAGGCAAGCATGTTTGAACTCTTGATATGATGAAGTGTTTGTTGCATTCTTTGCATTTTAGGAGTTTCATGGCATGTTTATGAACATATCTCTGAATGTTATATTTCATGCACAGAAGTGGAAAGTAAGTTTCGGAAAGCCATATGTTGTTGGATACATATTGGCATGGCCATGTGATGGCATGAGGATGGGTAAGATGGCAGTGTTGTGACATGCCAGTCTTATGCCAGATTATTTGAGTTCTGCGTCATCGTGAATCAAATCATATTTCCATTCATTTCCTTCCTTGTACTGCCACATGTTTTCCGCAAGGAATATGGCTTAGTAAGTTGAAACCATTTTCCTGGTACACACCAAGTAGAGAGGCCGGGATGAGGGTTCCATGGCCCTGGATTAAAGCCCGTCATCCGGTCAGGGGGCATGGGTGTTTCCGGTTGGGACCGAGAGGGGGGCACCCCTTAGAGCGTGTGTATAGAAATTTGATCACATGCTATTCGAGGTTGTGACCTCCCCGTCTCAAAGTTTTTCTTGGACGTTGCTTAGGGTGATCCCTGGCATCGTGAGGTGGAATGGGTGTGTACTAGTTAAATGTGTTTCTACCGAAATACCATAAACGGAACTAGTCCTTCGTGACTACGGAAATCCGTTGGCTGTGGTCAGTTAGTACAAACTCTGCAGAGTCTCAAATCCTTTAAATCATCTTGTACTTGTCCAAGTACTATATTGATCTTATCTTGTCAGATATCAGCCTCAGTGACAAGACTCCGGTGGACTACTTGTGTGTAAAATTCGGTTAAAAGCTTATTCTTGTGGATGGACTAATCTTGTTAATTACATCTGTTATAAGCCCTTTCTGTGATGTCACTCAGACGTCTGACTGTGGCATTTCTTTTCAAGCCCTTTCTGCGATGTCGCTCAGACGTCCGACTGTGGCATTTCTTTTCAAGCCCTTTCTGCAATGCTGCTCAGACGTCCGACTGTGGCATTTCTTTTCAAGCCCTTTCTGTGATGTCGCTCCGACGCCCGACTGTGGCATTTCTTTTATAAGCCCTTTATGTGATGTCGCTTAGACGCCCGACTGCGGCATGAGTTTTATTTATTTACCTTTCGAGGCGTCACTCCAGACACCCGATCGGTTTTCAGTTATTTTTTTTATTTATCAAGTCATGCAAAATATTATTATTGGGATGAGCATCATCATTTTTGTTCATGACGCATTCATGCATACATTTATTATATCTTTTGTCCGAACTGTCTTGCGAGTACTTTCAAAGTACTCACCTGGCTTGTTGATTTGGCCAGATGTTGATGAAGGTGATCTCATGGATGAATAGTTCAATAGCCAGTCCGACGCCTAGAGGAGTCCCAATCAGTCCCGTGCGATCCTGCTTTGGTCACTGTATCATATCCGCTTCCGCCACCCCAGAATAAAATCATCGAGCCTCACCTCGACGCTCAATGAGCTTCCAGTTAGGAGTCAAGTTATCCACCACCACTTTTACCTCGAGCTAGTAGCATGCAACCACACCACTGTGTCATAACCGCCCTTATGTAAGATATTGGTGAGTTTGTCATAAATTGTTGAGCAGCCTCAGCTCAATCCTGTAATATATTTATGCTATTGGTCTTCTGTTTATAAAGTATTTGTCTACCAGTGAGGATAACATTTCCTATACTGGGAACTAAAGATCGATTTTCTCAATAAGCATTTTATTGAAAAAGTCGGTCGTGACAGACTTGGTACCAGAGCCAGGCTGACTGGAGGAAGCCACTAGGTGCGATCGCTAATTGGTTATTAGCATGATAGAGTTTATTCATGTTTTTGCAAATGTAGTCATTTTCTGGCAGTCAGCATAAAATTTATGATCTAATCGTTCAGAATTTTTTGCTACTTTTGTAGATGGCTGGCGACGAATGTGAGTCACAGATGTTCACCAACGTGCCTGAGGGGTTCGTCAAGCTCCTCTCCTTCATCGTTTAGGTCGCGATGGGGCCATCTGTGCGCCCAGTCTTCACACTTTATCCACACAAGATCAACGACAGTATGACCATGCACCAGGACGCGGTGCAATTCAGGGGAGGGCGTACTGAGATACATGCTATGCAGATGGCTGCCCGCGAGGCGATAGCTCATCTTCGGGATGTCCTTCCTGCAATGAAGACCCGTCGCTACCGCTACCTTCCATGCCACGTGCCTTACAACTATCACTACTCATTCTCTTGCCCCGGAGGAGAACGAGACGAGGCCTTTGAGATGCTTGTCGAGTACCTCCGAGCCCTGGAGGCAGCCTTCGACAGCATGGTGGACGACCTCGTAGCTGCCCGCATGGACTCAGTTCATGGCTGCGCTGCCAACAGGAGGGAACTCCTGCACACCGCTCCACCATTGACTTTTATCTCGTCCTCAGCTTCTCATTCACCTACCATTCTCGCCACTGCTCGTCGTCTTCCTACCACTGAGGAATTTAACCAGGCTATTGCACCCACTCCCGTTTGCGCTGCACCACTCATTGCACCCACTCCTGTTCGCGCTGCACCACTCATTGCACCCTCTCCCATACGTGCTACCCCACATATTTCGCCCATGCATATTCAGGTTACTCCACCTATGGCACCTGCTCCATCAGCTCAGCGCAGCGTTCCTCGTCTGGAACCTATTAGCGAGGAGGAGGTTGATTCCCCAGCATCACTTCGTCTCACCCTCGGTAGGCCAAGGGAGATCCTCACCATCTCCGACTGAGTACGCGTAGACGCCATGCGATGTACCGACTTGTGTAATATGTTTATATGTACATAGGTTGTGAGAAGTAGCCTGTTTGCGCATCATGTAGGATCTGGAGAAGTGCACTAGTCTAAATAACATGTCAGGATTATGTACGCATATCCTGAGTGATGTAATGTATAATTATGCCTGCGTGTAAGTTATGTAATAGTCCTTCTCCGCGCGCAACCGTGTATTTTCAAAAATATCCTGGAGTTTTAAAATTTTCTTTATGTGTGTTTTATTTGACTTTTGCGACTCTCTTTCTTGTCTTACGAGTTTCACAAAATATATCCCCAGAGTGAAAGATGTCTCGTCCTTGGACGCGCTCTATGCCAAACCAGCCAGAAGAAAATTATGGCACACCGCAAAACCACAATTTCACTCAGGGACAGACAAGTCAACAGGACAGTGAAACATCATTTACCCAGGTGTGTCGTCTGTATGAACAGAGTCAGCAACAACACCAGGAAATGATGAACCAATTCATCAATATGGGAAATAACCGTGGTCAGTATCAGCAGCAATCCAAGTTATCTGAGTTACAGAAAACGTGTCCCCAAATATTTTCTCACACTGACAATCCTCTTGAGGCCGAAGACTGGCTTCGAGACATGGAGAGAAAATTAATTATTGCACAGTGTTCAGACAGTGAAGAAGTATTGTATGCACCACATTATCTCACTAGAGTAGCTGCATCATGGTGGGAAAACTTCCTGCACATGCACCCCAACGAAAATGAAATAACATGGGAGGATTTCAAAGAAGGTTTTCATGGGGCACATATTCCTAAGAGTGTTATGAAAATCAAGAAGAGAGAATTTGATGACCTCAAGCAAAGAACCATGACAGTGTCAGAATACAACAGCCAATTCCCTCTGCTGTCTCGCTACGCAAATGAAGAGCGCACGGCCAAGAGCAAGAAGATGGAAAAATTATTGGAAGGCCTGGCACCCGCGCTTAAATGCCAGCTAGTTGTGCATACCTCCCCAGATTTTAAAACACTGGTAGATAAGGCCATTACTCTGGAAAATGAGCGACGTAGCCTGGAAGATTTCTGCAAACGCAAAAGGGACCAGACTACTTTTGCTCGCAATCACAGAAGCAAGAAGGAATTTCAGAAGGGGGAAACACACAAAACCCCGACGAATAATTCACGCCCAATCAAGAATTTCCATGCAAGAGAAAAGGAGTTCACATATCGCCCAGACGTTACTTGTTACGCTTGTGGAGAAGAAGGACACTATGCCAAGCAGTGCCCCAAGCCAAGGAACTCAACCCCGAAGCCTAACAATGGTGGCAATAATTTAGTGCCCAAGCGAAACAATTTCAACCCCAATAACAACCACCGGAAAGGTCACCTGAACCACGTGACCCGAGAGGAAGCATAAAACGCCCCAGATATTGTACTCGGTACGTACCCTGTCAACACAATACCTGCCATGGTTTTGTTTGATTCTGGAGCTTCTCACTCATTCATTTCGAAGAGTTTTGCTTTGCAAAATAATTTTTCGATGCTTCCCTTGGAAAAATCAATGATCATCAAGTCCCTTGGAATTAAGCAAGTGACCCAGAGTTACTGTCAAGGTGTGGTTATTGAATTTGAAGGATTGAAGTTTCACGCCAACCTTATTGTATTGGAAAGCAAAGGATTGGATGTCATCCTAGGGATGGATTGGTTAACCACCAACAAAGGTTTTATTGACTGCTTCAACCGGACCGTAATTCTCACACACCATCACGGGGAGAAAATAAAAGTTTCAGCCAAAGAGAGACAAACACCTCGGCAACCGAGATTAAACAAGGTGGACGTTTCTAAGCTGAACAAGGTTCCAGTAGTATGTGAATTTCCAGACGTATTTCCAGAAGAACTACCAGGCATGCCACCGGACCGAGAAATTGAGTTCAGCATTGAGCTAGCACCCGGAACCGCTCCTATTTACAAGAAACCATACAGAATGGCACCATCCAAATTGGTAGAATTGAAGAAGCAAATAAAGGAATTATTGGAGAAAGGATACATACGAGCCAGCTCCTCACCGTGGGGTTCTCCAATTTTATTTGCCAAGAAAAAGGATGGGACACTGAGATTGTGTATTGACTATCGAGCTCTTAACATGGTCACAATCAAGAACAAATACCCAATGCCCCGAATAAATGATTTATTTGATCAACTCGCTCAGGCCAAAGACTTCTCAAAAAATGACTTGAGATCGGGATACCACCAATTGAAAGTACGAACCGAAGATATTCCCAAGACAGCCTTCACTTCCAGATATGGACTGTATGAGTTCACAGTAATGCCATTTGGGCTAACCAACGCCCCCGCATATTTTGTTCACCTCATGAACAAAGTATTTATGAAGTATATGGACAAGTTTGTTGTGGTATTCATCGATGATATTTTGATATACTCCAAAACGCCAAAAGAGCACGCCGAGCATCTCAGGATTGTACTCAGAGGACTCAGGAAACATCAACTGTACGCCAAATTCAGCAAATGTGAATTTTGGCTAAGACAGGTGGGTTTTCTGGGCCACGTGCTAACCCAATAAGGTATTGCAGTAGACCCGGAAAAGGTCAAGGCCATACTTGGCTGGAAACCACCAGCTAGTGTAACGGACATACGGAGTTTCCTGGGAATGGCAGGCTATTACTGGATATTTATTGAAGGATTCTCCACCACAGCAAAGCCAATGACGCAGTTGCTCAAGAAAGGCAAGAAGTTTGAGTGGACGGAAGCATGTGAGAAAAGCTTCCAAGAGCTAAAAAGAAAATTAACAACGGCACCAGTATTAATTATGCCAGACATACACAAGAATTTTGAGGTGTATTGTGATGCATCCCAGAAAGGCCTCGGATGCGTATTGATGCAAGAAGGCAAGGTAGTTGCGTATGTCTCTAGACAACTCCGGAAGCATGAGGAGAATTATCCCACTCATGACTTAGAATTTGCAGCAGTCATCCATGCACTCAAGGAATGGAGACACTTCCTACTTGGAAATCATTGTGAAATATACACAGACCATAAGAGTCTTAAGTATATTTTCACACGGCCGGAACTTAATTTACGGCAACGACGCTGGTTAGAGTTGGTGAAGGATTATGATGTTGGAATCCACTATCATCCCGGAAAGGCAAATGTTGTGGCAGATGCCCTTAGTCAGAATCCCGACACGGACGACGACAGTATACCAAAGTTGAGGCCAGAATTTCAACAGGAATTTGCCAGACTCAATTTAATAATGGTTACTGAAGGCAATGTGTCGAATCTGGAAATACAACCTACCCTGATGGAAAAGATTAAGGAGGCTTAGCACGGACACCCCAGCATTGATGGCATAAAAAGAAAAGTGAGTTTGGGCAAGGCCTCAGAATTCAACATAGATGAGCAAGGAATATTGTGGTACGGAGAGAGACTTTGCGTACCAAATATCAAGGACCTCAAACAGCAGATTCTGACTGAAAGTCACACAGCTCCGTATTCAATCCATCCTGGAGGAACAAAAATGTACAAAGACCTTCAGGAAAAATTTTGGTGGCACGGTATGAAGAGAGATATAGCCACGTTCGTTGCATGTTGTGACTCTTGTCAACGTATCAAGGCAGAGCACCAGAAACCAACCGGGCTGTTACAGCCAAACAAGATACCCGAGTGAAAGTGGGACGAAATAGGAATGGATTTCATTGTTGGACTGCCACGGTCACGACACGGAAACGATGCCATATGGGTCATAACCGAAAGATTAACCAAAGTGGCACATTTTATTCCGGTGAAGACAATTCACACCACCCAGAGGCTGGCCAGACTTTATCTTGCCCGTATCGTCTGCCTACATGGAGTCCCAAAGACTATCATATCTGACAGAGGCACACAGTTCGTCTCTAGATTTTGGGATCACCTACAACAGGCACTAGGAACCCAACTAGAATTTAGTACCGCATACCATCCCCAGACTGATGGGCAGACTGAACGCGTAAACCAAATCCTAGAGGATATGCTGAGAGCCTATGTCCTCACCTATGGAACTAGTTGGGAAGAAAGTTTGCCATATGCAGAGTTCGCATACAACAAAAGTTATCAAGCCAGCTTGCAAATGGCACCCTTTGAAGCTCTGTATGGGAGAAGATGTCGTACCCCACTAAATTGGTCAGAAACCGGAGACAACCATATCTTCGGCCCAGATATGCTTAAGGAGGCTGAGGAGAAAGTTAAGACGATTAGAGATCGACTCAAGACAGCTCAAAGTCGGCAAAAGAGTTATTACAATCGAAAGCATCGGGAAATTAGTTTTGAACCCGGAGAATTGGTATACCTAAGAGTTTCTCCTATGAAGGTTCTGCAGCGATTCAGGGTTAAGGGAAAGCTAGCACCAAGATTCATCGGACCATTTCATATAGTGGCCCAAAGAGGCACGGTAGCCTACCAGCTAGACCTACCCGGAGATTTATCCGGTATCCACAACGTGTTTCACATCTCGCAGTTGAGAAAGTACGTGAGCAACCCAGAGAAGCAAGTATCACATGAAAATATTGACGTGCAACCAGACCTCACCTACCGGGAGCACCCAATAAAAATATTAGAAGAGTTTGAGAGGAGGACCCGACAGAAAACCATCAAGTTTTTCAGAGTTCAATGAAGCAATCACACCGAGAATGAAGCAACTTGGGAGAGCGAGGATTTTCTTCGGACAGAGCACCCACACCTGTTTAAGGATCAGCTGAAATCTCGGGGACGACATTTCTCCCAAGGGGGTAGGTGCTGTGACACTCAAATTTTTTTGTGGTTTTTGTTGTCAGAAAGAGCCTTGCTTGGTTTGAAGAAGGTCATTTAAATCCTTCTTAAAAACCCTCTTCTAAGTTTGCCCTCTCAAAAATCTTTTCTTGGATTTAGTTTCTTTTAAGAAGAAAACCTTTTTGGTTTTGGGCTTTTATTTGGTTTTGATCCATTCTTGTTTTACCATGCCTCTTATGGTAAAACTTCCCCAAAACCCCTCCTTCCACTTTGGGACAACCCAAACATTCTGTCCAAACTAATAAAATCCATTTTTTGGATTTTATTCCATTTATTTCTTTTCCCAAAACAATTCTGTCCTTTATATTGAGCCTAGGTAATTTGCAAAGGAAGTACCTTAACGCCCTTGGTTTTTGGTCTCAACTCAACTCCCCTGGATAGACCTTAGCACCCACAACCTAGAACCATCAAGATCTACTCTTCTTCTTTTCAAAAATTTCAAATTTCACTCTCTGCAAGTTTGGACCAGATTTGCCAAATTTGGTGAAATTCATATCTACACTTCTCCAAAAATTCCACCAAAATTCAAGCAACCCCTAGTTGCAATGAGAGACCCCTCCACCAAAAACCAGCTCAAGGAAAAAACCCTACATGCCTAAATCATTCTGTCGAACACCTGGCATGCACTATTTCTGTTCATCTTCAGTAAAATTCAGATTCAGTGTCGTTTCTCCGTCAGAGTTTCAGTCACATGTCCACAGTGCTCTTGGCACGTTGCTCACAGCCCCTCCTTCTTGTCCGGAGCTCCACACGCGTGCTTGGCGCGTTCCTGGCGTCGGTGGCACCCTGGCCCGCCTGCGCCGGCGTGTTTTGCGGCGTCAGAACCACCGTAGCGGCCGACAGGGGACAACACTGCGGCATAACGCCGTTCGGCACCGCCCAAACCTCTTGAGAGCTCCGCGTGGCCATCTCCTTGCCAGCGCACGCATGCAGCACCGTCGCCTTGGCCTCGCACGCACAGAGCGTGTTCTCTGCCGCCGACGTGCCGTGCGGCCATTCCGTCGAGGACTGGTCGTAACCAGCCCTCCCGTGCTGAGTTGGACTCTGGAATGGCACTAATGCTCCGTCTAGTCGATGCTCCAGCTCCTAAGCCGACCGCCCAGCCACAGCGTCGCTGTAATCACTCGCCGGACTTATCCGTTCACAGCAACCGCCTCGAGCCGGCTATAAATAGCACCCCCGAGCTTGCTCTCGCCCCCGCACAACTCCACCACCTCACCAGACCCCGCCTAGCCACTGGAAGAGCCTCGAGGGGCCCTTCTTCCTCAACTCCGGCCACCTCGTTCCGCTGCGGCCTCCACCTCGATTCACTCCATTGAGGCCCTCTCCGGCGCCCTAACCTCGTCAGAAACCCTCTCGAGCAACTAGGAGACTAACCCCCACTCCAATTTGACCCTCGCAGCTATCTCCGACGAGGTCCACGACTGCCCGAACCGCCGTCCGCTGGAGGAAGGGCCGCCATCGACATAGTGCTCGCCGGCGACCACCACCACCACCCACAGACGCGGAAGGACATGCTGATCACGAAGGTACCGTCCGATCCCCCTGCCTCACCATGGATCGCCGCCGGCGACCACCGCATCTCTCGGGCGCCGTCGCGCCCTGTTTCCCTCGTTTGAAAATTCAAACTTGACGGGTGGAGCCTGCCTGTCAGTCTCTCAGCCGTTCCTTTTAAACGAACCGTTTTCTAGACTTTTCTGCAAAACCCCCTGGGAGTTTTCTGTTTCATTACAGAAAGGTCCCTGGACCAAAACCCTTATATCTTTTAAACAGAATAGTGTTTTTGTTTGATTCCTTTTCTGTTCTCTTCAAAATTTTGTCTAGTTTTTTATCAAATTTATTTGAAAATTATTTGGTATACTTTTGGTGCACCTCGCGGTATTTACGTTACGTACATATTTTTCTTATACCGTAGATTCCGGAGGAAGTGATGGAGTCGCAAACTTCACCCAGTTAGACTCCAACTACTCCGAACCAGGCAAGCATGTTTGAACTCTTGATATGATGAAGTGTTTGTTGCATTGTTTGTATTTTAGGAGTTTCATGGCATGTTTATGAACATATCTCTGAATGTTATATTTCATGCACAGAAGTGGAAAGTAAGTTTCAGAAAGCCATATGTTGTTGGATACATATTGGCATGGCCATGTGATGGCATGAGGATGGGTAAGATGGCAGTGTTGTGACATGCCAGTCTTATGCCAGATTATTTGACATCCGTGTCATCGTGAATCAAATCATATTTCCATTCATTTCCTTCCTTGTACTGCCACATGTTTCCCGCAAGGAATATGGCTTAGTAAGTTGAAACCATTTTCCTGGTACACACCAAGTAGAGCGGCCGGGATGAGGGTTCCATGGCCCTGGATTAAAGCTTGTCATCCGGTCAGGGGGCATGGGTGTTTCCGGTTGGGACCGAGAGGGGGGCACCCCTTAGAGCGCGCGTATAGAAATTTGATCCCATGCTATTCGAGGTTGTGACCTCCCCGTCTCAAAGTTTCTCTTGGACGTTGCTTAGGGTGATCCCTGGCATCGTGAGGTGGAATGGGTGTGTACTAGTTAAATGTGTTTCTACCGAAATACCGTAAACGGAACTAGTCCTTCGTGACTACGGAAATCCGTTGGCTGTGGTCAGTTAGTACAAACTCTGCAGAGTCTCAAATCCTTTAAATCATCTTGTACTTGTCCAAGTACTATATTCATCTTATCTTGTCAGATATCAACCTCAGTGACAAGACTCCGGTGGACTACTTGTGTGTAAAATTCGGTTAAAAGCTTATTCTTGTGGATGGACTAATCTTATTAATTACATTTGTTATAAGCCATGTCTGTGATGTCGCTCAGACGTCCGACATTGGCATACTTGTTATTTACATTTATTATAAGCCCTACCTGTGATGTCGCTCAGATGTATGACGGTGGCATACCTGTTATTTACATTTATTATAAGCCCTTTCTGCGATGTCGCTCAAACGTCCGACTGTGGCATTTCTTTTCAAGCCCTTTCTGCGATGTCGCTCAGACGTTCGACTGTGGCATTTCTTTTCAGGCCCTTTCTGCGATGTCGCTCAGACGTCCGACTGTGGCATTTCTTTTCAAGCCCTTTCTGTGATGTCGCTCCGACGTCCGACTGTGGCATTTCTTTTATAAGCCCTTTATGTGGTGTCGCTTAGACGCCCGACTGCGGCATGAGTTTTATTTATTTACCTTTCGAGGCGTCGCTCCAGACACCCGATCGGTTTTGAGTTATTTGTTTTATTTATCAAGTCATGCAAAATATTATTATTGGGATGAGCATCATCATTTTTGTTCATGACGCATTCATGCATATATTTATTATATCTTTTGTCCGAACTGTCTTGCGAGTACTTTCAAAGTACTCACCTGGCTTGTTGATTTGGCCAGATGTTGATGAAGGCGATCTCATGGATGAAGAGTTCGATAGCGAGTCCGACGCCTAGAGGAGTCCCAGTCAGTCCCGTGCGATCCTCCTTTGGTCACTGTATCATATCCGCTTCTGCCACCCCAGAATAAAATCATCGAGCCTCACCTCAACGCTCAATGAGCTTCCAGGTAGGAGTCAAGTTATCCACCACCACTTTTACCTCGAGCTAGTAGCATGCCACCACACCCCTGTGTCATAACCGCCCTTATGTAAGATATTGACGAGTTTGTAATAAATTGTTGAGCAGCCTCAGCTCAATCTGTAATATATTTATGCTACTGGTCTTCTGTTTATCAAGTATTTGTCTACCAGTGAGGATAACTTTTCCTATACTGGGAACTAAAGATTGATTTTCTCAGTAAGCATTTTATTGAAAAAGTCGGTCGTGATAGCTTCAGCCCCCACGCATAGAATGTGGGGGTGTTCGCAAAAAGGCGTCTGTTCACACTTAATCCAACGTCTTGGTCCTATAAAGGAGGTGGTAGCGCGGCGAACTAGACAACTGGACTATAATGCTTTATCACTTTCACTTAGCCATAGGAGTTTGACAGTGGGACTACTGAATAGCCCCTAGGGGCACCGCGCTCGCCCGAATTCGGGGCGCGAGTGTGCCTGACCGGGAAGCGGCCCTTCGTTAATGCGGGGGAATCCTAAAGATTCCAAAAGTCATCGAGTGGTTGACCAGTCTCTCGCTATATCATGACAGTCAGTTTTTGGCTTTCTCTACTGAGGCGCTCACCCGGCCGAACCGGGGCACAATCGCAGTAGTTCTCTTGGTGCCGTGTTAGCCGATATAACGGAACGTAAGGCAGCAAAACACAGGAGCCGGGCAAACCCAACATTTGACCAAAGACATGATTCGGAGCTGGTGCATATAGGGCCAAACTCGCGACGCCGAACACTCCCTAAGGTGTTTGGTCTTTTTGAAGACGGGCCGAAATAGAGCCCTTGGTAAAAAAGCCCCTAGTGTCCAGGTACGTGCAAAAAAAATTCTGACGTGGCCACATGCCAAGACGCCAGCCTCCTCCTCGGCTATAGAGAAAACCGGGGGATGTTATCAACAAGAGATAGTAAAAAAGGTTTACGCAGGGTCTTAATCTGAAGAGAATCCTTGGGACGGGTCCCTGCTGCACGTCTGCGCCTGTGTCTCCGTCGTGCCGTATCCTGGGCGGGCGTAGCACGATGTTTGTCTGCGAAAGAGAGGAACTTAGTGAGAGAGAAAAAAAGTGTGCGAGAAATCTATATCGAAATAAACAAAATATAGCTGGAGCAAGAGTTGGGCCGTATTGTCTCCGGGCATGAGCACACGGAGCCCCTTGCATTAGGGTATGTGGTAACTTAAGCATGTTGACGCCGGACTCATCGAGGCGTGTCCAGGATAGTAGGGCTGGTTTTGTGGGCGGCTGCCCAGGCAACCGCACCCCTGCCCGTACTTTGGGGGTCAATTTATGTTCCCTTGTAATGAGATGATGCCCTTTGGACCGGGCATTTTAAGTGTAAGGGATGCGTAATGCGGTATTGCGTTAAAGCGGGCGAAAGCTTCACGTCCCAGTAGCGCTTGATAGAGACTTACGAATGGGGCGATGTGGAATGTTAGCATTTCACTTCGGAAGTTGTCGGGTGATCCGAACGTGACTTCTAACATAAGGGAACCCATACTTGGGGTATCCGAACCTGGCGTTACTCCTTGAAAGGAAGTGTTGCCGAGGTGGATTACGACTGGGTTTACCCCGAGTTTGCAGACTGTGTCCTGATATAACAGGTTCAAGTCGCTGCCGCCGTCCATAAGGGCGTTTGTAAATCGAAGTCCGTTAATGATTGGATTTAGGACCAAGGTAGTCCAGCCTGCGTTCTAGTCTCCTCTAGAGTAATCCTGATGATCGAAGGTGATTGGTTGTAACAACCAGTGGGGTTGCTCCTCCGGGGCTGGCTGTACGGCGCGTGTCGTTGTAGGTGCCGTTCTATTCTTCCCTTTCGTCACACGAAGTAGATTTACTGTCTTGACTTCTTGTGGGAACTTCTTTTGTTCTCCAGTGATCTGCTTGTGGGGTGTATCGTCATCTTCGCTTGGTGTGTTGAGCCCCTTGTGTTCGGCGTTGAGCTTGCCGGACTGCTTAAAGACCCAACAATCTCTGTGGGTATGGTTTGCAAGTCTCCCCGGAGTGCTATGGATTTGACATATTTGGTCCAAAATTTTGTTGAGGTTGGATAGCTCGTCCCTATCGTCTTGGGGGGGGGGCAAATTTTTCTTATTTTGCCGAGAGCTTTTGAATCCGGCACGGTTCTTTGTTACAGCGCGGCTTCCCGTTCCCATCTCTGGGTTCGGACGTATTCGGGTCGCTGGTGCTGCTTCTTGCCAACCAGCTATCCTCTCCTGCACAGAAGCGGGTCATGACGCTTGTTAACGCGGCCATTGTTCCCGGCTTTTCTTGGCCGAGGTGTCTGGCGAGCCATTCGTCTCGGACGCTATGTTTGAAAGCTGCTAGGGCCTCTACGTCCGGACAGTCGACTATCTGATTCTTTTTGATAAGGAATCTGTTCCAGAGCTTCCGGGCTAACTCTCCGGGCTGCTGAGTTATATGACTCAGATCATCTGCATCTGGGGGCCCGACATAGGTCCCCTGAAAATTTGCCCGGAAAGCCTCCTCAAGCACTGCCCAACTTCCCATGGTGTTTTCGGGAAGGCTTTTAAGCCAATGCCGGGCTGGCCCTTTGAGCTTAAGGGGTAAGTATTTTATGGCGTGGAGGTCATCTCATCTGGCCATGTGTATGTGGAGGATGTAGTCCTCGATCCAGACTCCAGGGTCTGTTGTTCCGTCGTATGCTTCTATGTTTACTGGCTTGAATCCGGCTGGGAATTCATGATCCAGCACCTCATCGGTAAAACATAGGGGGGGAGCGGCGCCCCTGTATTTAGGCGTGCCGCGATGTTCGGGTATTTTTTGCGTTGCATTACTCATTGGAGCTTGCTTTCTTGGCCTATAGATGGATCTGGTTGGGCCAGTTTTCTGATGCGAATTCTTGGACGGATCGTGCGCCATATTGAGTGCGGCGTCCTTTGATGCGTAAGATTGATCGTAGGGTCGTCTATCCGACCTTGTGGCTTCCTTATTTTTTGACTGTGGGGGCTTTATGGCCTCTTCGTCAAATTCTGGTAGTAGCTTCCGCTTCGGATAGCTCTTTTTGTGGCGACTACTGCCGTACTTATGTGCGGTATTGAGTACTTTGCCCCATCTGATCCTGAGTGCATCTTCCGCTGTCTTGAGCCTCCGCTTCTGCTTTCTCAGGCTATGTGCAGTGGCAGCGAGCCTTTGGTGGAGGTTCTGATGTTCCAACAATTTGTCTGGTGTGAGGTCGTCCGGGCCATTATCTTTCCCGGGGATTGGTTGTTCGGATTGTCCGCCCTGCTTGGACGGATGCTCGATGGCATGTTCATCGTCCGTTGAGTCACCCTGCTCTATGGCTGGGTCTTTGTCGAGGTGGGGCTTGGCCTTGCGCTTACGCCGCCGCTTTGATTGTTTTTCGGGGGAGCGATCCCTGGCCGCATCCTTTTGGTCCT
Source organism: Triticum dicoccoides (assembly GCF_002162155.2). Taxonomy (NCBI): domain Eukaryota; kingdom Viridiplantae; phylum Streptophyta; class Magnoliopsida; order Poales; family Poaceae; genus Triticum; species Triticum dicoccoides. Next base: position 92,007,494 of record NC_041393.1, read on the forward strand.
CGTTGTCGTTTCTGTTGTATGTGTCCACCATGCATACATCATAAGATGAGGTAGTTTTCTGGAGCCCTATAGGTTCTGGTTCTTGATCGTCTCATTTATCCATACCGTCGATATCTTCGGAGTCGAGATCGAGCATGTCGGTTATATCTTCGACAATGGCTATCAAGTGGGTGGTGGGTGGGTTTCGAACTTCGTCGTTCGCATCCCAACCACCCCAACCGTAGTCCGGCCGGGGTTCTTTCGACAAAGAGAGGTACTTTAGCGAATTTAGGATATCGCCAAAGGGCGAGTGCTGAAAGACGTCTGCGGCGGTGAACTCCGTGATCGGAGCCCGATCGGGTTTGATCGAAAGGGATGCAGAATATTCAGAGTCCGGAACGGAGCCCGGCACCTTGGAGTTACCGGCCTTGCAAAGGACTTGGCTAGTATTCGGCTCTATAGCCGCAGAGATTGCGGCTCCTGGGGCGGCGTCCAACCGTCCGTCCCTGGCTAGCGCAGTCGGCTCCGAACTAATGGTCTGTGTGAACACCTGAGCGGCGCTCTGGTCACTGTCCGGCGGCAGAGCTAGATCATGCCCATCGAGACAGTGCGGCGCGCCCGGTCGTGGCTCGAATCCATCGAAGATCAAGTCTCCGTGGGTGTCGGCCGTGTAGTTTAAGCTTTCAAACCTGACCTGACGGCCAGGGGCGTAGCTTTCGATCTGCTCCAGATGGCCGAACGAGTCGGCCCGCAGTGCGAAGCCGCCGAATACGAAGATCTGTCCGGGGAGAAAAGTCTCATCCCGGACCGTATCGCGATTGTTGAGCGAAGAAGCCATCGGGCCTAAAGGTGACGACACAGAGGAACTCTCAATGAAAGCACCAATGTCGGTGTCAAAACCGGCGGATCTCAGGTAGGGGGTCCCGAACTGTGCGTCTAGGCAGATGGTAATAGGAGACAAGGGACACGATGTTTTTACCCAGGTTCGGGCCCTCTCGATGGAGGTAAAACCCTACTCCTGCTTGATTACTATTGATGATATGGGTAGTACAAGAGTAGATCTACAATGGTATAATTGTTGTTCGTCCTATGGACTAAAACTCTCCGGTTTATATAGACACTGGAGAGGGCTAGGGTTACACAGAGTCGGTTACAATGGTAGGAGATCTTCATATCGTATCGCCAAGCTTGCCTTCCACGCCAAGGAAAGTCCCATCCGGACACGGGACGGAGTCTTCAATCTTGTATCTTCATAGTCCGGGAGTCCGGCCAAAGGTCATAGTCCGGCCATCCGGACACCCCCTAATCCAGGACTCCCTCAGGTATCTTTTTGCAAAATTCCCATTTGTTTCCTTCCTATCTGTCAGATATAAATCGGACGGCCTATATTGCAAGAAAAAAAGTATAGAGAAAAAATTAGACAGTAAAGGAAGTAGAGATAAATATTAAATATTAAATATTAAATAAATATAACCGTAGAGAAGAGAGTAGAGATAGCAGAGACGTCGGGAAAGGATCGCGCGCGCGTGGGAAAAAGCGGTCGGGCGTGCGCTAGTTTTGGCGTGCGGCGTCCGGCGCGCTTTATAAAATCCAACGCCCTCCCACCGCTCTGTGCCTTGCCACCGCTCTATGCCTTGCCACCACTCTCTCCCCGCTCTTTTTCGCCTCGCCGCTGCCGCATCGCCGGGAAACTTGGGGATACCACGGCGTCCGCGCGCGCCCCTCCGGCAGCTTCTCCGCCGAGATCTGGTTCCGCGGGATGCGCCTCGGCCTCGACAATTTCGACACCGCCACCGAGGCCTCCCGCACGTACGACGCGGTGGCGTGGCGCCTCAAGTGGCCTCATAGAACATTGAACTTCCCCAACATGCCGACGCGGGAGCGGGCGCAGGAGCCTGCGCCTCTGCCACAGCTTAGCACCGACGAGGATCGTCGCAACAACCGGAGGCGGGAGCACCGTCTCGGCATCGCCGAGATGGACGAGGAAGCCATTGCGCTGTGGCGCCAACACTTCCCGCAGGACATCATCAACGAGTGCGATTTCTACGCGCAAAGGAGGGCGGAGAGGGATAAGAGGAGGGAGGAGCGAGCCGCCTATCGCGAGGACAAGCGTAGGAGAAAAGCGAACGCTCAATTCAACATGAGGCTAGGAGCAGCGTCACCCTGGGAATCCGACGACGATCGGTATCTTCACGCCTACAGTCAGACTTCAGAGGAGGACATCACCGAGGAGCAGTCGGACAACGAGGAGTAGTTGAATTATCTTTTTTGTATCTATCTATGCTGAGAACTATCCTCTACTCTCTAGTATCTAGTTCTCGATCTCAGCACTGTAAACGCTTTTTTAAAGCGCCGCGCATTGTGATTCTGTTGGAGATGCTCTTACATGGCAGACGAGTGCTTTAATGTTGCCCACAAGATGCGCGAGTATTACTAGTAGTATTTTTCTTGCCATGTTGAGATTTTGAAACCACGAGTGTGAACATGCAGAGGAGCAATGAAGACCAAACACGGGATATTCGGGACATCTTCAAGGAGTGTGGAAAGTTAAAGAGGAGCTGCACCGAACCTGTAAAACGAGCTTTGGTAAGTAACACCCTTTCAATTAGTTTCGTTTAGCCTCGTGTTCTTCGATGTGTATATGTTGTAGTTTCTGTTTCTATTAAGTGTGGTGTTCTTCGATGTGTAATAAGAAGAGTCTTGATCGTCCTAATGCTTTCGTTTTTAACTTGATGTAGGAAGTGGGTATTCTCACTGTGTAGTCTGTTTTTATATTTCTTTTCCTTTTGAATTCACTTCTCCGAGTTTTGTTTATCTGGCTTCTACTAAATGGATCTAGGTTTCTCTGAGTATTGATCTAAAAAAGAAGTAACTTCATGTCAGGATGTAGTTCCTGCGAGGAGGGAAGTATGGTCAACCTCGAGATCATGTTTCCAAAATGAGGCTGGATTACACACAAGGTGCCAGTTCCCTAATGATGCTGGATTAGACACAAGGTGCAAATTCCCAGATGATGCTGGATTACACATAAGGCAGGTGGAGTCGTCAGTTGTTCGTGTCCTCGTGGCATTAGTAAAGGCTGAAAGAAAGCGTGCAACAGCCCTTGAGAACGTAGCTGAGTTCCTGAAGAAGCGAAAAGAGCAATCAGATGCTCTCTTCACCCAAGACAAAGAAGAGATGGAAGAAGCCAGAAATAAGCTAGCAGAGGCAGAGCAGGCTAGGCGTCTCCTGCTATCTAAAACTGTTGTCAATACAAAATTTCCTTCATAATAGCTAGGTTCAAATGTTTATCCAGTCAGCATGCCTGTTGTGATGTCTGTGCATCTACTGATGTGGCACAAAATGTTTTTTTGGGTCATGTAATAACAGCAATTACTTTCCAAACAATAACAGGCAAAGCATTGGACATGGTATAGTTCACGCGCAAGCCCGACATTCCAAGTCCAACTTCCACATCAAACTCATGTTCACTGATATCTGCACATTCATACATAATGTCCACAACCATGATTCACTTCAAAGCCAAAAAAATGTGAGGAGAGTTATAAATAAAGAAAAACCTCTACTAGTTCCTGCTACCAGTGCGAGCACAACAAGTCAAGACCATGCGTAAATTAATTATATTTTAGTCATTTTTTGTGTTCTAAAATGCCTGCCGGCTCGCGGAAGGACGTGTTGCCGGCACACGCGCGGATTCAATGAAGGCAGGCGGGGCAGTCTTAAGCTGGTTGCACGTGGCGAGGAGGCGTGCTCAGCCGGGCCTGCAGCGAGTGCGGCCCTCTTGGCCGGTACGTTGGTTCAATGCCTGCGCTATGAGAGGTCGCGTCCGTGTCAGAGCAATCACTCCCTCCAGTCCTTTTTTGTTTGGGTATAACAAAATATCATTTTCCATTCACATTTTACAAGTAAAATTCGTGGACAAGCTTTGACCCAAAGTACGATGGGGACTAGTAAACCAGAATGGAGGTAGTAGTTTTCTTAATCAAAGAAGGGTTTCCCCTTCCGATTACTGAAAACCAGCATCTAAATCTAAACCATAGTATTTGCCCTAGAACTACCCGGTTCAACATCTCGTAACATAAACCCATACAACCATACGCCAAGGAGGTACGTAGTACTATGAATTCCATTTCGCTCCATACCAATTGTTCTAGAAACTAGTTACTACTTATAACGTGCCATTTAAAATCGGAACTCTTAACCCCGCTAAAAAATGATATTTTAAACGTGGCTACTCGGTCTGTGGCAACTGGCGAGCCACTGCGCGCCAAGTCGTTCACCTGTGGTCCCGACCATCAACTCTTACAAAGGTGCTCCACCACATACCCGGTACCCGCGAATGCAGCAATCATGCACCTAGGGTTTTAGGGTTTATTTGTTAACGTCGCCTTTATGTAACACTCATGTGTGCGAGACAGCGAGAGGACGACTGCATGTGTGCGCCTCTTCTCTTCGCATATGTACTCCACCGTTTGTCTGGTGTCTAAAAAATTATAATAACTACTAGCAATGTGCCAATGCGTTGCCACACGATCAAAGTAGATTAATACATATTCACCGTTTTGATAGAAAAAAAGTCTAGTTTTGAAATACGTATATCACTAAAAATATGTTATGTTTCACTCAAAATATATTCTTTTGGCATTTTTCATGAGATAAGGGAGGCATGTTGTTGGTTTCAAGATTCGAGAAGTGGTATATGTCTAATTTCTACTCTTACTAGCAAGATGCCCGTGCGTTGCATGGAACATCAAAATCTCGTGGGAGAAAAGGATGAATGAGGGAAGCCTTATCTGCAAATGTGGTGAAGAGTGTGGGTAAATTGCCATATTTTCCTTCCTATCCGTCAGATATAAATCAGACGACCTACATTGCAGGATGGCAGGCCCACCATCATCACCAACTCCATTTTTTATCCCTACTCTTATAAAAATCATCGTCGGTGATGATCGTGTGCCTGCCATCCTGCAATATAGGCCATCCGATCTATATCTGACGGATAGGAAGGAAACTATGGCAATTTTGCAAAAAGATACCCACACCCCTCTCCATATTTGCAAATAAGGTCTTCCCTCATTCATCCTTTTCCCCCACAAGATAAACTACTCATACAAATGCATCTTGATGTTCCATGCAACACATTGCATCTTGCTAGTTGTTGCAAAAAGCCCATGTGTGTGTGAGAGAGAGGAGAGTGGAGGAGGACGGAGTGCATGTGTGACAAAGACACAATTAGTGTGTGTGCGATAGATATCAGCTTAAAATGAGGCGATAGTGTGTGTGTGTGCATGATCGAGAGGGCGTGTCTCAAAAAGGGAAGGAAAAGCTACATAGATACAAGGAGCGAGAGAGAGAGACATGTATGCGATGGTGGAAGCATGAGTGTGCGGGTGTATAAACCTATCTAGAGGCTAGCTAGTCGATAAATGCTTGTGAGAGAAATACGAGTCGAGGTGCGAAAGCGAGAGTTTTGTGTGTGCGAGAGAGAGACGGTAGTCGGGAAGGGGGGTGGAAGCAGGAGTTGTGTGTGTGTGTCTGTGCGAGAGAGAGAGAGGAGACGGTAGTCGAGGTTGTCTGATCGGTGTCAGTCTAGGATGGAGATGAAAAGGAGACCGCAACAAATGTTGTGTCTATAGGAGAGAGAGAGAGAGTAATTTTAGTGGTATGAGTCATATGTAGAGACATATAGGGTGTGTGAGAGAATCCCATAGAGAGAAAGACAAAGTGAAAGACTAGTGGAGACTGTGTGTGTGGCAGTGAAAAAGAAAGCTTAGGTACCGAGTGATACCAGAGAACAGTAGAGACGTGAGAGATAATGAAAACCATGTAATGTATAATGATAGGGAGAGTGTGACACTTCTCAAGGGAGACGTCGAGAGACCATGTTTGCGAGGATAGGAGAAACATGAAGTGAGCGTGCGGGTGAGCTGGAGAAAAGAGAGTGATGGCTACCTGAAGGAGCATGCATGCGAGAGAGATGGGCGTGAAAGGAGTGAACAAAAAAGGGATTCAAATATTTGAATTCGAAATGATGATACATGTAATCCATACTCGAACCAAAATTGATCTATCAAACATGCATACTCATATGAATTCACGCACATCTATGTTATTTAATATGTAGATATTACTGATCCATACATTTTAGTAGAACATAATTTGGTTAAAAAATTCGAATTCAACCTTAAGATTTCGAGGTCGTTGTATTTGTAAATCATATTATACATATAAAGGAGCAGAATTCTTTGTTGTGCTTTTGAAAGTATATATGTAAAAAATGATGTATATAGAATGTAATTCCAATTGAAAATGGATCCCGCCCAAAAAAAATAGTAGAATACAAATGGGATTCGAATTGAGTTGGCATGGTAAACGTGCACTGTGCAAAATTTGAATGAAGCGGGGAAAGTCGCAGTAACCGCCCGAAACCAAAATCTGCGAGATGGAAATCACTACTGCCTATCCCTGCCGCGCAAAGCCTATCTGCTGAATTTCTATAGGTTTCGATAGGGGTAGGTTTGTAATTTCACCCAAACGTGACGTAACCGCCTCTCATCCGGATTCATACACGGTGGGCGCCAAAACACAGTGTGCCCTCGGCCGAAATCGACTCCCTCCCCGATTCATATTCATACACGATGGGCGCCAAAAACAAACTCTCGTCGGCAAATATTCGGTGTATGCGAGATTACCGTCCTATCCCCAACCGACTAATGTTGCTGTGATGTAGTAGAAATTTGAAACAGGGGCTAAGTTTGTAAATTTCCTCGCATTTGAGACAAGCACGCCCTGACTACATGGTTCCCCCCTTCCTCTCTACCTCCCTTTTCCACATTCGTACTCCGTGGGCGCCAAAACACCCTCTCCACCCCACCCTCCTCCGTCTGCCACCCCATCAACCACCGTCCTCCTCCACCATGCCGGAGTTGATACCCCGACGCCGCCGTCCATTACAAGAGATCGACCTCTCTCATCCACGCCTTCGGACCGGGATCCTTGCATCCTATCCTCTCGCTTCATCCCCGCCGTCGTCCACCTTGTCGGTGCCGCTCCTATGACCGTCTTGTCCACCGCGCCCCGCCGCCACCGGCTACCCTCCTAGATCTTCTTCCACGCTGCCGACAACCATCGCTACCGTAGCACCGTCAAATTCTCACCAGATGCGTACACGGCGCCGCACCAGAGGCGGTACTCTTTCGTATCTGCTCAACTTATTTATCGCAGCAAGAAAATAGATCGCCACTGCTTTACTCTGATTTCTTGTCTTGGTTGCGAAGTTGCCTTTGTCCGGTTTGCACCTTCAGATCCGCCATGGCACGCTCAATACTATACTCTCAATGCTTATGGTTTTCCCCTTTTATATTCCACACTAGTTAAATCACAGTAGACTAAATTTCAAAATTGGGTCAGTCGATTTTTCAGAGCTCGCTGGAGTTCGCCGGTGCGATCCAAGGGGCTCGGGTGGTTGTGGGGCCTCGCCGAACGAAGAAAACTCGACGCGGGTGGGGGTGGGGGTGGCGGAGGAACACAGGCGGTGGGGGCCGATGGTCTGGCCGGCGGCCCGTGCGGTGTTCTGTATGGGAAGAATCACAGACGAGGAAGAAGAAGGGTTAGGAGACGTAGGATCTTCATCCAACCACATGAAATGGTCGAGAGACAACTGGGAGTTGCATTCTTAATGCGCTCTGGTTCATCATGTGTGGGCATTGCGCAACCAACATTTTATTATCCAAAATCTGCTTGCTCTTCTTTACCATGTTCGATAGAGCTGTGACACAAAACGTATGACTGACTCCAGCAGACTGTACCCATACTTCACTGGCCACACCACTAGCCCCACCACACAGGACCTGCACTCCAGCAAAAGGTATACCGATTTCATTTGCCATAGCACTGACTGTACCATAGAAAAATCCCACTCCAGCAAAGAGTACAGCAAGTCCACCGGCCGAAGACCTATCCCAACTGCAGAGACGGCCAATTCCTGCAAATTGGAACCCCATTCCATTTATTCCCAGTTTAAAAGACAATGATTTCAATGTTGTTAGGGACTACGTGCATATATTCCCATCATGGGAAGATTATTGTGAAGACAAACACCATTTTCACATCTTCCTGTCCAACTTACGTGTAAGTGTTATTATTCATGGTTATTATTTTCCTATTTTCTGCTGATTGAACACATCAATGATTTACATTACATTGTTGTAACTAGGCAAGGGTCAATCTGGATAGACATGACGAGGAAAGCTTGCTTGTGCTTTTCAAGGAAGCATTGCAGCAGTATCGGTGTTACCTGAGGAAATCACACTTTGGTGGCAAATCTATAAATGAATTTCCGGTGAAGTCTCCTGTGCTAAATTTAGAAGATATTGAATGGAAAAACATTGTTATGCACTGGCCTTGTTCCCAAGATGAGGTACTGTCTATGAAATCACATGACAATTTCAACTTCTACTTTTCCGCATGTGCCTTACGGATCTTGTTTGCAGGTAATCTGCTCAAAGAAGAATTCCGGTTTGAAAAGAATGACAGGATATCACAAATATGCTGCCCGCTGCTTTGCTCTTGTTAGTACCTGTTGTCCTGTATCACTATACTTGCATGCATACCTGGTTCATTATGTGACAGCAGTATGCATGATAGCATGCTTATCAATTGTTCGCTCCAAATTCTTCAGTATCCAATGCCAATGTTTTTTTAGCTCTGCATTGTTCTTGTAAGTACATGCTGTCCTTTATCAGTGTACTTAATGACAGGTAGTTGTTCATGTACCATCACTCTGCAGCTTATTTTCCTTTTCCCTCCATTTTCTACACATCAGATCTATATTTACTCTTACCATAAGTTTGGTACTGAAGAAGTTTAGCTGTGCATTTCTCTTGGTTGTACCTTTTGCCTATATTGCTGCACTTACATTTATAGCTACTTGGTTATGTAGCATCACTCTTCATCTTATCTTAAATATTCTCCATTTTTGTATATTATCACATCTATATTTACTCTTAACAAAATGTAGAATAAAGGCAATGCTTATGAAGAAGATTCTGTGGTAAACTTCTTGAATTCCCCCCCCCCCATCAGCATGGACAAGAGCTTTATAGAGCATGTCTTCACCAATAATGTAAGTTTGTCCATCTCAAGCCTTCAAACTTTGTTGTATATATTTGGTTAGGCATGATTGCAACAGTTGTTTATTTTTGGTGTTTGCATCAAATTGCATGTTTAAAGTTTATTATGTACTCCCTCCGTTCCAAAATAGATGACCCAATTTTGTATTGAAGTTAGTATAAAGTTGGGTCATCTATTTTAGAACGGAGGGAGTAGTTCATAAACAAAAGTTTTTCCTTTCTCAATTTAAGTTTTCAGTTGTACAACCAAGTTCCTTATTCATACAATGTAAATTAAAGTATACAGAGCAAGTGATCTTCTTTTGCACTGCATGTATGCTTCTGTTCTTCATCCGTAATCCAGTGGTGTGGTGAACCTACCCACTACAGCACAATGTCATATTCTGCAATGTCTTCACTATGAACAATGTCATATCATTCTACTACTCCCTCCGTCCGAAAATACTTGTCATTGAAATGGATGTATCTAGATGTATTTTAGTTCTAGACACATCCATTTTGATGACAAGTAATTCCGGATGGAGGGAGTATTATTTAAACCATCTCTTTATTTGCCAATCTGAAATGGGATAAATTGACAGCACACTAACCATTGATACTTATGAGTTCTTGATCTGTAATCCAGTGGTGTCGTGAAGCTGCCAACTCCTTCACAATGTCATTTCCTGCCATGTCTTGACCTGAACAATACCATGTTGTGTTAATGCAATTTTAAACGGTGTCACTTTATTCGTCAGTAAGAAATGTGATGAATTGTCAGCACTGATACTTTTATGTGCAAAACCTGTCATCTGTCTGCTTGTTTATCTTTCAGAGTGAGGAAGATTTAAGTGTTGAACAAGTGCAGTCTCATCATCTTGCTCAGCTGCTTGCGCTGCAGCTCCCTAGCAGGGCTAACCTTTCTTGAACTCTATTGAAGTGTTGTCGGTTTTGTATATTATTTTGTCGGCGTGTTTATTTGCACTGGTGGCGATCTTTGATGCCCAGTGTATGTAATCTGTTGTCTGCTTGTGCTTTATTATCATAGTGGCGAACTTTGATGCCCAGTGGATGTAATATGCTGCAATTTCTTTATTGTATAGTCTAGGTTTTTTCTTATTCACGATGCTATAGTTATTTTACTGTCTTTGCAATAAACCGGCCAAACCGTAAAATTACGGTACATAATCAGGCCATCATGCAATCATGATGTAGGTTGGGCCTGAAACATGCCGAACAACTAACGGGCCAGCAGCAGCCCGAAATGAACCCCGGCCCATGATTGTGCGAATCAAATCACGGGCTTTTAACAGGCCAAAATTGTCTCGGTCCTTGTTTGGCCCAATCAGATATCGGCTGCGAGCAGGCCGGATGCAAACTGGGCCGTAGTTAGGCCCAACTATATGACGGGCATTTAACAGGCCGAAATTAATATAGGGCCGAAATGTTAAACGGGTCCTTAAAAGGCCAAAACTAATGTAAGGCTGAATTACTAAGTGGGCATCTAGCAAGTGGGCCCAAAAGCATAGTGTCCAGTTGACGGGCCGAATCTGATATGGGCCATAATTGAGCCCATAGCCTCTTAAAGGGTCATACCTGATCTGGGCCGTAATTTGGCACAGAACGTGGTAGGCTTTTAATGGGCCGGATCTCATATGGGCCACTATTAGGCCCGGAACGTGGCAGGCCATTAATGGACCGGATCAAATATGGGCCAGCATTTGGCCCAAAACATGGCAGCTAGTTAATGGGCCGACCTACTAGGGACCACAAATTCTTGTGGGCCTATAGCTGGGCCGGCCCGTTAATGTCGGTGAAATCTCGTGGGCCTTTAGCCGGGCCGGCCCATTATGATCCGCAAGAATCTCGTGGGCCTTTAGCCGGGCCGGCCCATTATGATCCAGCCAATGATGATTTTACACGTGGAAAATCCCCATTGGTCGGGGCTGTTAACGGGTCATCGGATCCAAAACCCGACCCGATAGCTTAACATCGTTCTGTTGCGATGGATGCCATGTGTCGGTCACCCTTGACGAAAGCACTTCTGTGACGCGCAATTTATCGTCATGGAAGTGGACACTTCCATGATGATAATTTTGGTAATGTCATGGAACACTTCTACGACAGCACAGGTATGACTATCTTGATTCTTTCATAAATTTGTCATGGATGTACATGCATGACAAAAAACGCGACCTACTGTGACAAACATGTATCATCACGGAAGTGTACTTTTTTTGTAGTGAATCATTTCAATAAAGTGCTCAAAATCCTCATCATCCTTTGTCTTGGATGGTTTAGGAGGAAAAGGCATGGGTTTCTGAACCCATGGTTCGCTTTCTTTACCGTGCTTCCTAGCAACGAAATCTTTTTTATCATAACGTTGATTCTTTGATTGTGGGTTATCAAGATCAACAATAGGTTCAATCTCTACATCATTATTATTGCTAGGTTGAGCATCAACATGAACATTATCATTAACATTATCACTAGGTTCATGTTCATCACCTAATTGTGTTTCAGCATCAAAAATAGTAATATCATTGGGATTCTCAGGTGTGTCTACAAAAGGTTCACTAGAAGCATGCAAAGTCCTATCATTTTTCTTTTTGTTCTTTTTGGAAGGGTTGGGTGCATCTAAATTATTTCTCTGAGAACCCTTCTCGATTCTCTTACGGTGGACTTCAGGATACAAAGGCTCCTGAGTCATTCTACCAGTTCTAGTAGCCACTCTAACAGCAAAATCATGTTTATTATTTAATTCATCAAGCAAATCACTTTGAGCTTTAAGTACTTGCTCTGCTTGAGTAGTAACCATAGAAGCATATTTGCTAATGAGTTTAAGTTCACCTTTAACTCTAGCCATATAATCAATCAAGCGTTCTATCATGAAAGCATTACTCTTTAATTCTCTACCAACATAAGCATTAAAACTTTCTTGCCTAGCCATAAAGTCATCAAATTCATCCAAACATTGGCTATGAAATTTAGTAGACGGGATTTCAACTTTATCATATTTATAGAGAGAATTTACCTTTACTACCTAGGTCGGGTTATCAAGACAATGTGTTTCTTCAACAGGCGGTATATTAAGACTATGTATTTCTTCAATAGGAGGTAAATTCTTAACATCTTCAGCTTTAATACCTTTTTCTTTCATTTATTTCTTTGCCTCTTGCATACCTTCAGGACTGAGAAATAGAACACCCCTCTTCTTCGGAGTTGGTTTAGGAATAGGCTCAGGAGTTGGCTCAATTGGCTCAGGAATTGGCTCAGGAAGAGTCCAATTATTTTCATTACTCAACATATTATACAATAACAATTCAGCTTGGTCGACTGTTCTTTCCCTGAAAACACAACCACCACAACTCCCCTCGTAGTTGAGGGAAAAAACTTAGTTCTTTCGTCTTTCAAGTTCCTCATAGTGACTAGCAGATATAAATCCCAAGTGAATCAAAGAATAGAGCTATGCTCCCCGGCAACAGCGCCAGAAAATAATCTTGATAACCCACAAGTATAGGGGATCGCAACAGTTTTCGAGGGTAGAGTATTCAACCCAAATTTATTGATTCGACACAAGGGGAGCCAAAGAATATTCTCAAGTATTAGTAGTTGAGTTGTCAATTCAACCACACCTGGATAACTTAGTATCTGCAACAAAGTATTTAGTAGCAAAGTAGTATGATAGTAATGGTAACAGTGATAAAAGTAATGGTAGCAGTTTTGTAGCGATTGTAACAGTAGCAACGGAAAAGTAAATAAGCAAAGCACAATATGTGAAAAGCTCATAGGCATTGGATCAGTGATGGATAATTATGTCGGATGCAATTCATCATGTAATAGTTATAACATAGGGTGACATGGAACTAGCTCCAGTTCATCAATGTAATGTAGGCATGTATTCCGAATATAGTCATACGTGCTTATGGAAAAGAACTTGCATGACATATTTTGTCCTACCCTCCCGTGGCAGCGGATCCTAATGGAAACTAAGTGATATTAAGGCCTCCTTTTAATAGAGTACCGTACCAAAGCATTAACACATAGTGAATACATGAACTCCTCAAACTGTGCTCATCACCGAGAAGTATCCCGATTATTGTCACTTCGGGGTTGTCGGATCATAACACATAATAGGTGACTATAGACTTGCAAGATAGGATCAAGAACTCACATATATTCATGAAAACATAATAGGTTCAGATCTGAAATCATGGCACTTGGGCCCTAGTGACAAGCATTAAGCATAGCAAAGTCATAGCAACATCAATCTCAGAATATAGTGGATACTAGGGATCAAACCCTAACAAAACTAACTTGATTACATGGTAAATCTCCTCCAACCCATCACCGTCCAGCAAGCCTATGACGGAATTACTCACGCACGGCGGTGAGCATCATGAAATTGGTGATGGAGGATGGTTGACGATGACGACAGCGACGAATCCCCCTCTCCGGAGCCCCGAACGGACTCCAGATCAGCCCTCCCGAGAGAGATTAGGGCTTGGCGGCCGCTCCGTGTCGTAAAATGTGATGAAACTTCCTCTCTGATTTTTTTCTCCATGAAACAGAATATATAGAGTTGGAGTTGAGGTCGGTGGAGCTCCAGGGGCCCACGAGGCAGGGGGCGCGCCCAAGGGGAGAGGGCGCGCCCCCACCCTCGTAGACAGGGTGTGGGTCCCCTGGCCTTGATTCTTTCGCCAGTATTATTTATATTTTCCAAAAGTTATCTCCGTGGATTTTCAGGTCATTACGAGAACTTTTGTTTTCTGCACAATAAACAACACCATGACAGTTCTGCTGAAAACAGCGTCAGTCCGGGTTAGTTTCATTCAAATCATGCAAGTTAGAGTCCAAAACAAGGGCAAAAGTGTTTGGAAAAGTAGATACGTTGGAGACGTATCATATCACAATATGGGGTTTTCATCATATTGCTTGAGTTAATTCCTCTACATCATGTCATCTTCCTTAATGCATTACTCCATTCTTTATGAAATTAATACTGTAGATGCATGCTGGATAGTGGTCGATATGTGGAGTAATAGTAGTAGCTGCAGGCAGGAGTCGGTCTACTTGACACGGGCGTGATGCCTATGTTCATGATCATTGCCTTAGATGTCATCATAACTATGTGCTTTTCTATCAATTGCTCAGCAGTAATTCGTTCACCCACCATAATATTTGTATCTTGAGAGAAGCCACTAGTGAAACCTATGGCCCCCGGGTCTCTTTTCCATATTATTGAATCTCGTTTACATCTTGCTAGTTTCCGATATACTATTTTGCAATCTTTACTTTCTAATCTATAAACCAAAAATACCAAAAATATTTACTTTACTGTTTATCTATCTCTATCAGATCTCACTTTTGCAAGTGAACATGAAGGGATTTACAACTCTATTATCGTGTTGGGTGCAAGTTGTTGATTGTTTGTGCTGGTATTCGGTGACTTGTGCATTGTCTCCTACTGGATTGATACCTTGGTTCTCAAAACTGAAGGAAATACTTATGCTACTTTGCTGCATCACCCTTTCCTCTTCAAGGGAAAACCAACGCAAGCTCAAGAGGTAGCAATACGCAACTGATCCACCTTAGTGGGAAACTCCACTTTGTAAGTCTGACTCTCTAGTTCCACCAGGTTCCGTTGAAAATTTCTCGGTGCCAGCTCACGCAGTTGGTGCACAATCCGCGCTTCCGTCATGAAACCATTTGTCACTCTTACCACTCCTGGGAAAGAACCCTCCAGCACATGTGTCGATGGTGCTACGTTAGGTGACTTGAAAAACATCAACTCCTGACAGCAAACCCTGTAAATGGTGATCACTGGTTTAGGTCCCAAAAGGAGAGGACACTCACCGGACACATGCTTCGGCATAAGGCCAAAAATCACATAACTCCACAGTGCATTCTGCCACGAAGTGTCCAGGTTCACCACAACGATAACATATCAAATATTTCTTCTTAATAGCCCATTTAGATAACTTGTCACCATCATACTTGTCCGGTCCCCTATCAGAAGAACTGTCACCTGGCTTGGCTGCCCCATGACCGGCGGCACGTACCTTCGCAGCTGCAAGGGCCCGAACCGTATCTATGATGACCTCGGACAAGACATGTGAAGAACACGCCACACACAACATCTGGGTCTGCAAAAATTGGCTCGGCAGAACCTCCTTAGTTGCCGCCACCGGAGGCAGCGGAGGCTGAGGTGGAGGAGGACACCAGTTCCCTCCTCGCCCTCCACGGAAAGTGTGAGTGCCGCCCTGGTGATAGCGATTAATAGGAGCAGCTACCCCCTCAACAAAGTTGCCCGGTGGTCCTTGGAAATCGCAGCCAGGCCCTCCGCCATTAGACCACGCATACCCGCGGCCACCACCGGTGGACGACGAGCCGCGGTGTTGGCCTTCGCCATATGCATTGTAGCCGTCGTCGCCCCATTGTCCTTGCGGATTGAAACGGTAACCATCACTGCCTCCATAGTAATCAGCACCGTCGCGGCCACCTCCATAGTAATCCCGACAGGCAGCACCGTTGCGACCGCGACCGACCGCATGGGCAACTGGCCCGACTGAAGGCGCCCAAGAATCCCGTCCCACTTCCAGTTGTGTTGGTTGATCCGCATTAAGCTCTCCATTAGCATGACTCGGTGGTAGAGCACCAGCGCCTCGCGCCAGCAAAGCCACTTTGTGTTGCGGCGGCACCAGCCTGGGAGGCGGCTGACCCCCATGACCCGCCATGGACGATGGGAGAATGACGACGCCCTGCTTGATCTGAGCGGCCCGTCCAACACCAAGCGACTGAAAGCCTGGGGTCGCTTGATACGTCTCCAACATATCTACTTTTCCTAACGCTTTTCCTCTTGTTTTGGACTCTAATTTGCTTGATCTGAATGAAACTAACCTATACTAACACTGTTTTCAGAAGAACAACCATGGTGTTGTTTTTGTGTAGAAATAGAATTTTTCGGAATGGAACGAAACTTTGTGAGGATTTTTTATATCAAATAAGAGAATTTCTAGAGCTAGGTGGTACCTGAGGGCGGAAACTGGGTGGGCACAACCCACCAGGGCGCGCCAGCCCCCCAGGCATGCCTTGGTGGGTGTTGCCCACCTGGTGGCCCCACTGACACTTAAACCGATGCTATACAATCCCGTATTTCCAGAAAAAAAATCAGGGAGAAAGAATTATCGTGTTTCACGAGACAGAGCCGCTACCGTCCCATGTTCCTCATCGGGAGGCCACATCTGGAGTCCGTCCGGGGCTCCTGAGAGGGGGATCTTCAATCTTCATCATCACCAACACATCTCCATCGCCAATTCCATGATGCTCCCCACCGGGAGTGAGTAAGTCCTTCATAGGCTCGCTGGTCGGTGAGGAGTTGGATGAGATTCATCATGTAATCGAGTTAGTTTTGTTAGGGCTTGATCCCTAGTATCCATTATGTTCTGAGATTGATGTTGCTATGACTTTGCCATGCTTAATGCTTGTCACTTTGGGCCCGGGTGCCATGATTTCAGATCTGAACCGTTTATGTTATCACCATTATATCCACGTTCTAGATCCGATCTTGCAAGTTATAGTCACCTACTACGTGTTATGATCCGGGAACCCCGGAGTGACAATAGTCGGGACCACACCCAGTGATGACCTTAGTTTGAGGAGTTCATATATTCACCGTGTGTTAATGCTTTGTTCCGGTTCTCTATTAAAAGGAGGCCTTAATATCCCTTAGTTTCCAATAGGACCCCGCTGCCATGGGAAGGTAGGACAAAAGATGTCATGCAAGTTCTTTCCATAAGCACGTATGACTATTTACGGAATACATGCCTACATTATATTTACGAACTGGAGCTAGTGTCATATCGCCCTAGGTTATAATTGTCTCATGATCGATGAATATCAGCCAACGAGTCACCGATCCAATGCCTATGAATTTATCTTATATTGTTCTTGCTAAGTTACTACTGTTGCTACTGCTATCGTTACTGCTACAATATTACTGCTATTACTATTATTGTTACCGTTACTACTGCTACTATCATCAAACTATCGTACTACTGTGCTACTAATCACTTTGCTGCAGATAATTAATCTCCAGGTGTGGTTGAATTGAAAACTTAGCTGCTAATACCTTCAAATATTCTTTGGCTCCCGTTGTGTCGAATCTATAATTTTGGGTTGAATACTCTACACTCGAAAACCTATTGCGATCCCCTATACTTGTGGGTTATCAAGACCTTATTCTGGAGATGTTCCCGGGGAGCATAGCTATATTTGTTGAGTCACTTGGCATAATTATCATATTATCACTATGAAGAATCTGAAGGATGCTAAGACTAAGATTTTTCCCTCAAAGATGAGGGAAGGTAAGGAACTGCCATCCAGTTCTGCTTTAGATACACCTTCTGTTATAAGTAAACTTGCAACTCCACAACATGCTATTAATTCTGATATGTCACAAGTTATTGATTATGCTACTTCTACTATGAATGCTACTCATGATGATGCTAGTACCTTGCTTGATGATGATGTGCCACTAGGTGAATTTCTTGGTGAACAAATTTCTAGAGTAAGACAACATGATATTGTTGAATCTTACGATGAACTTGAAACTTAAAATCTTGAAACACTTACTAGAACTAGTCCTCCTAGTTATGAATTGCCAAAGGTACCTGAAGGTTATACTATGAGTGAGGAGGCAACTAGAGATATTCTTGCTTGTAAGGATAGAGATGATCTAGAGAAATTATTATGCAAGTATGAAGAAAGATCTCTGAATACTAAAATGAAATGTGGTCCTGAGTTTCCTACTTCACCTATTGTTATTACTAATAGGGATTATGAATTCTCTGTCGACCCAGAGTTAATCACTTTGGTTGAATCTGATCCTTTCCATGGTTACGAAACTGAAACTGTTGTGGCACATCTTACTAAGTTGAATGATATAGCTACCCTTTTTGCTCATGATGAGAAGATTCGCTATTACTATATTTTTCAAGTTATTTCCATTCTCATTAAATGGTGATGCTAAATCTTGGTACAATACTCTTGCTCCTGGTTGTGTGCGTAGTCCCCAGGATATGATCTATTACTTCTCTGAAAAATATTTCCCTGCTCATAAGAAACAAGCTACCTTGCAGGAAATATTTAACTTTGTGCAAATTGAAGAAGGGAGTCTCCCGCAAGCTTGGGGGAGGCTTCTCCAATTACTTAAAGCTTTGCCTGATCATCCTATTAAGAAAAAGGAAATACTTGATATCTTCTATAATGGACTAACCGATGCTTCTAGGGACTTCCTAGATAGTTGTGCTAGTTTTCTTTTCAGGGAACGGACTATTTGGCAAGATGAAGAATTATTGAATAACATATTGAAAAATTATGATGATTGGACTCCTCCTGAAACAACTATTAAACCCACTCCGAAGAAGAGGGGTATCTTATATCTCAGTCCTGAAGATATGCAAGAGGCGAAGAAATCTATGAAGGAAAAAGGTATTGAGGCCGAGGATGTTAAAAATTTACCACCTATTGAAGAAATACATGGGCTTGAAGAACAACCACCACCCAAGGTGGTAGAGGTAAAATCTTTAATGAAATTCAATGATAGTGATGATCCTCATAATAAACATCCTAGTCAATGCCTTTATGAGTTTGATAATTACATTAGAATGCAAGATCACTTCAATGCAAATGTTATGAAATAATTGAAATACAACTCTGATATGATTGCTCGCTTAAGTGACTTGTTATTTAGAATCTCAAATGATGTTAGAGGTGTAGGAAAACATTCCTCTATGGTTCAAACTCAACTAGAACAAGTTGTTAAATCTCAAAGAGAGTTGCTTGATGAAATGAACAATAATATAAGTGACTTTGTTGTTAGAGTAGCAACTAGAGGAGGTAAAATGACTCAGGAACCACTATATCCTGAGGTACATCCAAAGAGAATTGAACAAGATTCTCAAAGGAACAACACCACTACACCTAGTTCTTTTAAAAAGAAAAGGAAGAAGAAAAATGATAAGACTTTGCCAGCCTCTAGTGAACCTGAAGTTTCTATCTCTGATGCTGAAACTCAATCTGGTAATGAACACTCACCTTCTGATAATGAAAAAGATAATGATGAGGTTCATGAAAACACTCAACCTAATGATAAAGAACCAGATAATGATGTTGAGATAGAGCCAGCTGTTGATCTTGATAACCTACAACCTAAGAATAAAAGATATGACAAAAAGGACTTTGTTGCTAGAAAACATGGAAAGGAAAGAGAACCATGGGTTCAAAAGCCTATTCCCTTTCCACCTAAGTCAACTAAAAAGAAAGATGATGAAGAATTTGAATGCTTTGCTGAAATGATTAGGCCAGTCTTTTTGTGCACTCGCTTGACTGATATCTTGAAAATGCCTCCTTATGCAAAGTACATGAAAGACATCATCACCAATTAGAGAAAAATACCGGAAGCTGAAATCTCCGCTATACTTGCTAATTACACTTTCAAAGATGGAGTACCTAAAAAACTTGGAGATCCGGAAATACCAACTGTACCTTGCTCCATCAAAAGAAATTATGTGAAAACTGCTTTATGCGATTTGGGAGCTGGTATTACTGGTATGCCTTTCTCTTTATATAAAAGACTTGATTTGAGTAAACTCACACCTACTGAAATATCTTTGCAAATGGTTGATAGATCAACTGCCATACCTATCGGTATTTGTGAGGATGTGCCCGTTGTTGTTTCTAATATTACTATTTTGACTGACTTTGTTATACTTGAGATGCCTGAGGATGAAAACATGTCGATTATCCTTGGTAGACCCTTCTTGAATACTGCAGGGGCGGTTATTGATTGCAATAAAAGCAAGATCACTTTTCATATCAATGGTAATGAGCATACGTGCACTTTCCGAAGAAACAGTTCCAAGTGAATGGTATTAATGTTATTGAAAAATCTCCGACAATCACGATTGGAAGTTTTCAACTACCTCTACCTACTATCAAAAAGAAATATGAAATGCTTATTGTTGGGGACATTCATATCCCCTTGAGGTAACTTAGTGATTTACGAAAGTTCTTCGGTTTCATGCTAATCGGAACTGGTTGTTAATAAAACTTGATCAACCTTATTAATGGATCATTTTTGAGAGGTATGAAGTTCATGAATTTAGTAAGCACTACCTTCTGTCCCTATCTTTTATTTTATGTCTTTATTAGTTAAATTAAATAAAATGACATGCTTTGTTTGTATTCTACTTTTTCTATGCAATAAAAAATGACCCAAAAATAAAAGTTCTCAGAATGCTTTGAAAATCTGATATGATTTTTTTCTGAAAATTTATGAATTTGTGGTGCAAATAATATCAGAGGGAGGTGCACCAGGTGGGCACAACCCACCTGGGCGCGCCAGGACCCCCAGGCGCACCCTGGTGGGTGCTGCCCACCTGGTGGGCTCCCTCACTTACTTCTTCCTCCCACACCACTCCATTCACACAGAAAAAATCACCACCACTCTCTCTCTCTCTCTCGTGTTCTTGCCTCCGAAACCGCGGATTTCGATCTCTTTGCTCGAAGCTCTGTTTTCTAAACTGTTTCGGGGATTTGTTGCTTGGTATGTGACTCCTCCATGTGTCCAATTATCTTTTGTTTTAACTAGGAAAGTGGCCCACTCGATGCGCGCGCAATGCCTTTTAAACCTCTGTCATATTTTATTTTTAAACTTCCCATATAGTGTGAGATTACAAATATTCAAGAATCCATTCGAATATTTTAATTATCATTCATTACTTTTGTAAAACATAAATATTACTAATAATATATTAGAACCTAATTAATAATGATTAACGTAAATTTTTTATTTCACACCCAGATGTAATAATAATTCATTGTAATTTTTTTCAAATGTACCAATGATATTTTTCCGGAGTTTAATTTTGTTACAACTTTGAAAGAGATTAAACATCATGGATATTGTCATATTATTGTGTTTCGTGCAGTCTTGCAATATGAAGAATTACAACTTTTACTTGGATTCTATTATATGTACACTTTAGAAAATATGACTCCTGCAAAATCATAGTCAAAATTGAGTATTATATTCACAAAGAAAAAACCCAGTACAAGTCATGTGTACTACAACAGATCGAAGAATATGATTATTTTTTTTGTCAATCACCATGACGGAGGTGATTCAGGGGAAGTAGTTATAATGAGGTCTTTGGTACTCAACTACATACAAATTTATGTCTCATATATTCCTAAATATGATAATTAAATAATGAACTTGCATTGTATTGTTGAACAATTATATGTTGTACAATAGAACATGCTGACATTGTGTGAGAAAACCGATGATGATGCAGATATATAGTTTGTTTTCATGAAAACATTTTGATAGATATAGAAAGAAGGATGTGTTGCATGGCCTTCTCTAGCTGATTGGATACTTTGGATGTCCCCATCGGTCATCGCTCCCAGCCGTTCTATCATGTTGCCATGAATTTTGGTGAAGGGTGAGATTACCAAGATAGTAGAAATCAAGTAGGTTTGATTTTTTTTTTGTTTAGGATGGCTCATAGTAATGTGGATAACCAAGTTTTCTTCTACCCGAATGGTATGTGTATAGATAGATACAACCGATAATTGCTATACGGTAATAGATAATATACCTAGGTTCGGAAGAGAAATCGATTTTCTTTTGCAGAATTATCTGTTCTGGTCAATTTTGGTCCATTTAGTACCGGTGAATTTTGAGCTTTTGGTTTGTTTGATTTTGTCTTTTTCATTACCAAGTTAGCGAAAATTTGGCCCGGGTATCTTCATATTTAACAAAACATTATTTAAGCACAATCCTTTTTCACATGCTTTAATTCATACGTGCATGGTTATATGGTTCTTTCAGATTACAGTATGCACATAGCTATGATAGATATTGAGGATTGATCTGGCTCAGCGCACATGCACACAGGAGGCGTCAATGCTGACCGGTTCGTACAATTCATAGCTAGCCATGCTAGCCGGTTGATTTTGCCTAGGCTCAGCATGCACCTATACACACATGAAGCAAAGAAATGGATTCCCCTCTTAAATAACATAACCAAGCTAATGATTGTTTTGCTCCCGGCCGGCCGGAAAGACAATGCAACACATGTACATGTATGTATGTACTCGATGGATGTATGTATGCAAAAATCTAAATGGGTTATTCTTTTTTTGAACGGGCCACGTAATTTTCATTAGCTAGATGGACGGGTGCTGTTTTATAACCCGGACAGGTAAGGATGGTTTTTTTTTTTGACATGGACACATGATTTTCTTTAGCTAGGGTGTTTTTTTCACCTGGATATGTGAGGATCGGTGCATGTTTTTGCCTGGACGTGTGATTTCTTTCTGTAGAGGACAGGCGATTCTTTTTTTTTGGACATGGACACTTAATTCTTTTTTTTACGTGGACACTTGATTCTTTTAGCACATATGTATGTTTTGATTTGTCACGTACAATCCTTAGAGGCCCACAATATTATATATGTTACATAGATCTAACAGTCTAAATTATCCTATTTTAAAGATTTCCCAGATTGATGGCCAATATTTTCTAATTAATGTGGAATTTTTTAGCGTATTTATCTTGCTCCTGGTTCGTTTTATATTACTTTTAATATATAATAGATGGTTTATATTTAGAATAATTAGCTACTCTTGGTGCAACTGTAGATGAGCTTGCATGTTGAATTCTTTGAGTTCTAAGTAGTTTAAATGCTTGCTATGGCCTCTATACATCCCTATAAGTAGTTGCTATTAATTTTGTGAAGTTTTGTTAATAAATTTTTCGTGACCAACAATTTTCAGAAAATTGTACCCGAATATTATGAGCTTCTTTGGAAGGAGTTCTTCGAGGAGGAGATCCTCGAAGGCATCCTCTAGCAGCAGCTCCGTTTGTCGGTCCTATGCCAAACCAAGCGAAAAGTCCATTTGAAGTGCCACCACCAAACCATGCTTATGGCCGTGCAACGATTACATGGTGAGAGTTGGTATTGAGGAGGAATTTGAGCAATTAGTTCACAATTCCGAGATCGGTCCCTACATTTCAGATAAGTACGACCAACGCCTCATCTTCACCGAATCATTTGTCAAAGAATTTAAATTCTTTCCCCGTGAGTCTAGGGTGTCTTTTAAACTTTTTGATAATCCATTTACCATTTCTCTAGAAAGGTTTGCTCACCTCTGCAAAATCCCATTCTGGGGTTCACTCGATGAGCCACCTAGGTCTGAGTTTGAATCATTCTTAACTAGTCTTTGCTTTGGTGAAACTAGGGGAGTGACACAAGGTAGAATAAAGAGCATACATTTTCCTGCAATTCAGTACTTCGCATTATTTAATGGAAAATGCATAGTAGGCAAGAAAGACAATAGTATGCTTTGTGCTCCAGACTTGAGCCTCATACGCACCGCTCTCCTTGGAGCGATTGTTGCACGCAGACTGCAACATAACACTAACAGTGGCTATTTCTATGGAGGAATTTATGCCACGCGTTTAGCACAAGAGTTTGATGTTTCACCTTTGCCCTTTGACCCTATCCTACCCACGCAGTATTTAGACTTTGGTGCTTTAAAAAGCCATAAGATCGTCAAGGGAAAAATTCATGACTTCACTTACAATCTGTTGTTTAACCAAACTTCTGTTGTGCACACATTATTTGCATGCACCTGCTCTTTTTGACTATCACGGCAGAGGAAGATATTTTGTTCTTGAGAGCGAGGCTCGAGCTCACAACGCAGCAGTGGAGGCAGCACGGCGGGCTGAGGTGTCAGCACCGAGAGCCTCCGTGAGCTACCACGCCGATTACCATCCAGGCTACTAACTGATTACCAAGTTAGGCCAAAACCCTAAGCTTGGGAAAGTACGTATTCCCACCGACATTACATTCATGTTCACACATTTCATTCCAGTTGTCGGTGTCCACACTTTTTCATCGTATCATCCATGCTTAAATTATTTTTCTCTCTTTCTTCTTGTGCGTTTGAAAAACTTTGAGAAAATCCCAAAAATATGTATCTTTCTTCTTTTTGATTTTTCTTCCTAGTTTAAATTATTGTAGCACTAAAGAGAAAACCCAAAAAGATTACCTTATTCTTCTTTTACTTGTTGGGAACTTTCACGTGTAAATAGTTTTCCTTGTTTTTGCTTTTTCCCTTTTTTGTTTTCTTGGTTTCGAAAAACCAAAAACTCCAAAAATATTTCAGTGTGTTTCTCTGAATTTCTTTTTCTTTTATAGAGTCATACCAAAGAGAAGACCACGATGAAAATGTTGAGTGGCTCTCATTTGCATTGTTGGTCTAACAAAGAGCCCATATTACCTTGTCTTCTCCTCTTGAATAAAATGTTTGCGGATTCCAGCTTAGTCCACGGCACTCTTGCACTATTATTATTTCAAATCCTTCAGTCATGCCAGTGAAAGGCAATAATGACAATATTAGATGAACTGGCCATGGCAGATAAAAACGGGTATGAACTCGACTAGTTCTGTTTTTGTAAATATGTTTAACCTAGTATCCATGATTCAGCCTATTATGATCAAACATGTTTGCAATGACAATTAGAGATTATAGTTTCCCATGCCATGCATAAGTAGCTAGGAGTTAATAATGACTTATCTTGGATACCAACATTGTGTTAAAATGATTGTGATGTAGTATGATGATATGGTATCCTCCTCTGAATATTCGAGTGGCTTGACTTAGCACATGTTCATGCATGTGGTTGAATCAAAACCAACATAGCCTCTATGGTATTTATGTTCATGGTGTTCATATCCTACTCATGCTAGTATACAATGTTACTTATGCATAATGCATGTTCATGACCGTTGTTGCTCTCTAGCTAGTCGATTCTCAACCTATTTGCTAGCCTTCGCCTGTACTAAGTGGGAACTCTGCTTGTACATCAAAAACCTGAAACCCAAGTTATTCCAGATGAGTCCACCATACCTACCTATATGCAGTATTGCCCTACCGTCCTAAGTAAATTTGCATGTGCCACCTCTAAAAACTTCAAATAAATATCCTTTTTGTGTGCCTAGATCGTTCATGGAACGACAAGAGGTACTCGTTATATTCCATGCTAAGCGGGTTATTCTCATGTCGAGTGTTTATTCACTCGCCATCGCACGAGAAAAGGGCGGTAATAGGGATGCCCAGTCCCAAACTGCAAAAAAAAGAGCTTACAAATAATCAAACAAAAACTCCCAATGGAGTCATAACCTTTACATTTTGGCTTGGGAACCGCCACTAGCGTGTTTAGCATGGAAGATATTGATAACGGATAGTTTTGAAGTAAATAAGAAGGGTGCATGTCTCAAAATTTCATTTACCTCTGTTTTAAAAACTTGAGCTCTGGCACCTCTGCAAATCACTGCTTCCCTCTGCGAAGTGACTATCTATTTACTTTTATGTTGTGGCATCACCTTATCAAATAAGCGCCAAAACCTAATGATATGTCTCCACCGTATCTACTTTTCCAAACACTTTTGCCCTTGTTTTGGACTCTAACTTGCATGATTTGAATAGAACTAACACGGACTGACGCTGTTTTCAGCAGAATTGCCAGTGTTATTTTTGTGCAGAAATAAAAGTTCTCGGAATGACCTGAAACTCCACGGAGATTATTTTTGGAATTAATAAAAAATACTGGCGAAAGAATCAAGACCAGGGGTCCCACACCCTGTCCACGAGGGTGGTGTTGGTGTCAAAACTAGCAGATCTCGGGTAGGGGGTCCCGAACTATGCGTCTAAGGTTAATGGCAAGAGGAGGCGGGGGACCCAATGTTTACCCAGGTTCGGGCCCTCTCGATGGACGTAATACCCTACTTCCTGTTTGATTGATCTTGATGATATGAGTATTACAAGAGTTGATCTACCACGAGATCGTAGAGGCTAAACCCTAGAAGCTAGCCTATGATTATGATTGTTCTTGTCCTATGGACTAAACCCTCCGGTTTATATAGACACCAGAGGGGGCTAGGGTTACACAGAGTCGGTTATAGAGAAAGGAATCTTCATATCCGAACCGCCAAGCTTGCCTTCCACGCAAAGGAGAGTCCCATCCGGACAGGGGATGAAGTCTTCTATCTTGTATCTTCATAGCCCAACATTCCGGCATATGCATATAGTCCGGCTGTCCGAGGACCCCTTAATCTAGGACTCCCTCAGTAGCCCCTGAACCAGGCTTCAATGACGATGAGTCCGCCCGCAGATCGTCCTTGGCATTGCAAGGTGGGTTCCTTCTCCGAATACTTCTAAGTAGATCTTCAACATAAGAATCATGTCCGGCTCTGCAAAACAAATTCCACATACCACTATAGAGAGTATAATATCCCACGAGTCCAATCTGCTGACAACTCACAGCGTGACATCACGCCACGGCCCGGTCTTTATTCGAACCATTTTTATCCTGCCCCTCCGTATTTTGAGGCGCGGTTTCATTGGCACGTCTTGTTAAAGCAGAGATCATGTCCCCTTATCACGGGATTCTCATCAATGCGGGTACGGGTAACCCAACAGTGCCATCCGCACGGCGCTTGGGAAATAAGCAAGCTTTAGGGCAAGTGGGGAGGCGCATGATTTTTACTGCCTTTATAAAGGGATAAGGATTCCTTCTTTCACCCACGCCTTCTTCTTCCTCCGCTCATCCATTCTCGAGCTCCAGCACCCAAGCACCCACCTCTTCCGCCCCAAAAAGCACTCCAACCATGTCCGGATCCGGAGCGCAAGGCAAGTGGATGGCCTCCTTCGTCAAGGAGAAGGATATCAAGAAACTCTGGGATGCCGAATACCTAGCCAAGAAGATCGTGCACCATCTCCCAGCGGCGGGACAAATCGTCCCTACTCCGGGACCCCACGAGAGGGTTGTATTCCTCCCTCACTTCGTCCGCAGGCTGGGGTTTCCCCTCCACCCATTTGTTTGTGGCCTTATGTATTACTACGGGATTGATTTCCATGACCTATCCCCCAATTCCTTCCTCAACATCTCGACATTCATCATCGTGTGCGAGGCCTTCCTCCGCATCCCACCACACTTCGGATTGTGGCTAAAGATCTTCAACGTGAAGCCAAAGATGGTAGGCGGCGAACACGCCGAGTGCGGAGGCGCCATGGTGAGCAAGATGCCCAACATCAAATGGCCATCAGGTACATTCAACGAGTCCGTTAAAGGTTGGCAACAACAGTGGCTCTATGTCACCAAGCCACGTGGCACCAAATGGGCCGCAGCCCCCGAATTCTGATCCGGAGCCCCACTGCTGCTCACCTCCTGGCCCGAAAATGGCCTAGACTGGTCTTCGTCAGACGAGCTGATGACGCTCCAAGCGCATATCAAGAGCATGGAGGACAAGAATATCAAACTTGTTGATGTGGTCCAGGTGATGCTAGTTCTCCGGATCCTTCCATGTCAACACCGAACGTGCAATCTATGGGAGTTTTATCCGGCCAAGCACCAAACCATGCTGGAGTTCTTTGGCACGACACACGAAAACATCGGGAAGGTCCTATTCAATCCTGGCAAGTCATGGCCGGACATCATCGAGGATCACGGGCACAAATTGTCCCGCCCCGCAAGTTCGGTAAGTCTTTATATGTTTTCAAGGTGCATCCTTTATTTGTATACTTTGGGAAAAACACCTAATATTTCCCTAACGATTCTCCCAGGGCTGGACAAAGACGGCAGAGCGGATCTACTGTCCGGCCCCGCTACCTGAAGAACAAGCAGGCCCACTTCTGATGAAGATGCTGGTCCCGGCGCCTTATAAGGCGCCGAAGAAGAAGTCCAAGAAGGAGGCCAAGGAGATCAACAGTGGGCTCCACCGCAAGGGTACTTCGGACGTGGTGTTCGAAGACACCGAGGCCCACTCCTCCTCCAAAAAAGATGAGGGAGAGGAGGAGGAAGAAGAGGAAAGCCAGTCCCCCCCCCTGTGACGGGGAGAAAGAAGAGAACGGCCTCCACACGTTTGGAGGATGAAACGTCTAAGAAGGGGAAAGCTTTCCTTCCAGACAAACCCACCACAGCCACCGACAGCAGCCCGGAGTGGGAACCCAGGGTCAAGCCCCTGGCCAAATCATGAGTACAAAGAAACCCGGACACATTCATATATCCAGTCTCACTTTTGCATAGCATTAATGTATTGAGTCACGCATTCTGCAGTCCGGTCGGGTCCGACATCGAGCGATCTTCATCAGAAGATTCACTGGACCCGGATGCGATGGACAGCGAGACCCTCCCGACGGCCTCCTCCCCCAGAGGTGTGGACAACACCGAGGTGTCGTCCCAAAGGGGCCCAGGCCAGGGCGGAGCTCAGGAGACCGTCGAGGCGGCACCGGAGGGTCAATCCTCGGCAGCCGTACACATGGGGGAGCAGACCCCCATGGATGCTGACGGCGGGGGCCGTCCTGAATTCGGCCCCCAGCCAGAGACAATTCCGGGGACCAATACGGCTCTGGAATCAGGCCAGCAACCTCCTTCAACATAAGGTGGTGCGCCTATTCCGCCAGTGACCTCGGTCCACCCAGAGGTGTCGGATACTTTATTGGCGGCGCTGCAAAGCGCTTCCATCATTGAAGAGCATTGTACCCTTATTGGTGCGGTGATTGAGAAGATCCAGTCCACCAAAAGCGGGCTGACCGAAACCTGCACCAGCTTTCTAACAGGCTTTGAGGTAAGTAATGAAGTTAAAAGAATGTCACAATATAGATAGTATCCCCTGATACACTGTTTGGCGTTTGAAAAGAAAGCCGGACAGAGGATCAAATATAATTCGCAGGAGACTAACTAGGAAATACCTATGTGAATGAGCAGGCATCATTATTGACTGCAACCTCTCATACTACGGAGGTCTCCGGACTGAAGCAGAGTCTGGAGCAGCCAGAAAAGGAGCTCGGCCAAGTAAAAAAGCAATTGGAAGATAACCAAGGTGTTTGTGGATCTGCCGTGCAGCATGTCTGACGCCGCACAATTCTACCGAGCCGAAGAGGGAAGCTCTACGGAGAAGCTATTCTGGTCGCAATATCTTGCGCCAGAATATCCAATACCCTTTACCGATCAGCTGAAGCAGCTGGTCGAGCTGCATAGGGAGGACGAACTAGCCCTGAAGGATTTGATTATCCGGCTATAGTCTGCCGAAGCAATTCCCAGCGGCTACTTTGGACTCGTGAAGCGGCTGGTTAGTGACTGCACTCGGCTTGACACCATCAAGCGGTCGGTCTGCATCGAAGGTGTGCGAATGGCCTTTGCCCGCGTCAAGGTGCATAGGGCGAAGATGGATGTCGTGAAGCTGATGATCGAAGGACCGCCCAAAGAGAAGGAGCACCGCAAGCCCGAGTTGTATTATGACAGTTTCCTTCAGGGATCCTGCCTTCTGGCGGAGCAATGTGCCAAGGATATTATATTCCCATGAATATATGCATGTTATCCTATGTTGTAATATGAAACAAGGTCGTTATGTAAAATAATGCTTGTTATTTGAATTTTTACCTCCTGTGCAGCCGTTTTTAAATTAATTCTGAGAGTTGGCCAGTCGTCGGCTTCTGCCCCCATGTAGGAAGTACGGGGGTGTTCGGGATAAATCTAAAGACTCTTTACTCCAGATTTTTGGTCCTTAAAGGAGGTGTTTAGCGCAACGAACTAGGCAATCGGACTATAAGGCTTTATCACTCTCACTTAGCCATAGGAGTTTGACAAAAGAAAGGTAGGCGCAGCCCCTAGTGTTCGGAAGACCGAACTTGGGGTATTGTAAAACACCTGATCGGATAAAAACTGATCCGCCGCACGATGCATTAGTTATCGCATAATGCGGACGGAATCGCTAAAGATTTTGTGACCTCTCGAACAACTGACCAGCTCTCGCCGCATCATGAAAGTTATTTTCAGCTTTCTCTACTGAGGTGCTCGTCCAGAAGAACCGGGACATAGTTGTAGTACTTCTCCCTTTACTACCCTAGCCGAAATAGCGGAACGTAGGGTAGCAAGCACAGGAGCCGGGCAACCCAACTATTGACCCAAGACATGATTCAGAGCTGATGCATATAATTCTATAAGTTCGGGGTGCCGAACAACCGTGAAGGTGTTCAGACTTTCTTGCCGTGTTATGGGGTACAATGAAGCCCTAGCGAATGAGGGCGTACCAGAGTGTACGGCTGCTACTTGACAAAAAATATCAAAAGATTAAACAACAAGCGAATGTCATATAGATAGGACCGCACATTGTTTTCATTCTAATTCAATACTACGTCGAAGCTTATAAGGACAAGTAGTGCGATAAACAATATGACTTCGGGACCTGCTGTGACCACGGGGGAGCTACGTGCCGATCCAGGGACAGATCAAATGATCCTCGAAAAGAATATCGAAAGATTCTTGTGCATGTTCGAGCTACTTCCCTCTTTGGTATATCCGTCCTTTGATAAGTCCGGCAATCAGGCCGCCCGTAATGGCCTAGACAAAAAGTGACCTGAAAAAAAAGAAAAAAAAAGAAAATATAAAATGATTCGTGTCCAGGGGCGGTTGAGCCGCATTGTGGAACACAACCTAGTTATGCCTCCGTCTATCCCCATGGTATTTTGAGTGTGTAATTATGTACGCGCGGTACAAAAGCCGTTGTTTGGTCGGGGTTGGGACGAAGGCCGGATTGCTAGTCGAGCTCTTGACGAACTAGACTGTCCTGCTATTGTGGAGTTCGGACTCGTTTGACAGCATCCGGGAGCTTGGCCGCTGAATTGAGGTTCGACCTGAAGAGGCCGCTCTGTGCTTCTACAGCGAGGGCAGCGATGTGCTCCTCAGTACAGAGGGAGCATTCCCTGTTTCCGTTGACTATTTATGATACGACGTGGACCAGGCATCTTGAGCTTAAGATAAGCATAGTGTGGCACCACATTGAATCTGGCGAATGCGGTTCGTCCGAGCAGAGCATGATAGCCGCTGCGGAAGGGGACGAGATCGAAGATTAGCTCTTCGCTTCAGAAGTTATCCGGGGATCTGAAGATCACTTCCAGTGTGATTGAGCCCATACAGCATACCTCTACATCTGGTATGACACCTTTGAAGGTGGTTTTTGTGGGCCTGATCCTTGAAGGATCGATACCCATCTTTCAAATTGTATCCTAACAGAGCAAGTTCAGGCTGCTTCCACGGTCCATAAGGACTCGTGTAAGGTGGAATCCATCAATGATTGGGTCGAGCACCAGTGCGGCTGAACCGCCGTGACGGATATTGGTCGTATGGTATCTGCGATCAAAGGTGATCAGACAGGATAGCCATGGGTTGTACTTTGGGGCGAAAGACTCCATTGCGTAGACGTCCCTGAGTGTGCGCCTCTACTCCCTCTTGGGGATATGGGTGGCGTATATCATATTCACCGTTTTGACTTGTGGAGGAAACTTCTTTTGTCCTCCTGTCTTCGGTGGCCTGGGCTCCTCGTCATCGTCATCACTTTGCGACCCCTTCTCTTTGCTTTCGGCATTTGACTTGCCGGCTTGTTTGAACACCCAACATTCCATGTTGGTGTGATTGGCTGGTTTATCGGGGGTTTCATGGATTTGACATGGACAATCAAGTATGCGGTCCAAACTGGATGGGCCCGGATTGTTTCTCTTAAATGGCTTCTTCCGCTGACCGGATTTGGAGCCACTAAATCCTGCATTGACAGCCGTGTCTTCGGTGTTATCGCCATTATTTTGACGCTTGTGTCTACTGCGTCGGGGCTTTCCATTGCTATCTCTGGCTTCATAAGTGTCAGGTTTTCTTGAGGTGCTGTTGCTATGAGCTAGCCAACTATCTTCGCCCACACAAAAGCGGGTCATAAGTGTCCTAAGGGCTACCATGGACATCGGCTTCTCTTGGCCGAGGTGCCAAGCAAGCCACTCGTCATGGATGTTATGCTTAAAGGCCGCTAGGGCTTCGACATCCGGACAGTCGACGATCTGGTTCTTTTTAGTTAAGAACTGAGTCTAGAATTTCCTGGCTGACTCTTCGGGGTGTTGGATTATATGACTTAAGTCATTGGCATCCGGAGGTCAGACATAAGTACCTTGGAAGTTGTCAAGAAATGCATCTTCCATGTTCTCCCAACTGCCAATAGAGTTTTCTGGCAGACTGTTCAACTAGTGCCGAGCTGGTCCTTTGAGTTTTAGCGGGAGATACTTGATGGCATGGAGATCATCACCACGAGCCATATGAATATGGAGAAGGAAGTCCTCGATCCATACCGCGGGATCTGTTGTCCCATCATATGATTCAATGTTTACGGGTTTGAACCCTTCTGGGAAATCATGTTCCTTTACTTCATCGGTGAAGCATAGGGGGTGTGCGGCGCCTCTATGTCGGGCTACGTCACGACGCAGATTGGATGAAGCTAGTCTACAGTATTCGGCCTAGACAAGTTTGTATTTGTTATATCCGGCTGGGTGGCTGTCATTGCGCATTGGGGAACACCCCCGCGATCCATAGATCGATCTAGTTTGTCCTGCTCTGTTTTCCAACTCATACCGCAGGTCATGTGAGGGAGTCCTGGATTAGGGGTGTCCGGATGGCCGGACTATGACCTTTGGCCGGACTCCCGGACTATGAAGATACAAGATTGAAGACTCCATCCCGTGTCCGGATGGGACTTTCCTTGGTGTGGAAGGCAAGCTTGGCGATATGATATGAAGATCTCCTCCCATTGTAACCGACTCTGTGTAACCCTAGCCCTCTTCGGTGTCTATATAAACCGGAGAGTTTTAGTCCGTAGGACGAACAACAATCATACCATAGGCTAGCTTCTAGGGTTTAGCCTCTCTGATCTCGTGGTAGATCAACTCTTGTAATACCCATACCATCAATATTAATCAACCAGGAGTAGGGTTTTACCTCCACCGAGAGGGCCCGAACCTGGGTAAAAACATCGTGTCCCTTGTCTCCTGTTACCATCCGCCTAGACGCACAGTTCGGGACCCCCTACCCAAGATCCGCCGGTTTTGACACCGACATTGGTGCTTTCATTGAGAGTTCCTCTGTGTCGTCGCCGTTAGGCCCGATGGCTTCTTCGATCATCAACCACGACGCGGTCTAGGGTGAGACTTTTCTCCCCGGACAGATCTTCGTATTCGGCGGCTTCGCACTGTGGGCCAACTCGCTTGGCCATGTGGAGCAGATTGAAAGCTACGCCCCTGGCCATCAGGTCAGGCTTGGAAGCTTAAACTACACGGCCGACATTCGCGGGGACTTGATCTTCGACGGATTCGAGCCACGGCCGAGCGCGCCGCACTGTCTCGATGGGCATGATCTAGCTCTGCCGCCGGACAGCGCCCAGAGTGCCGCTCAGGAGTCCGCTCCGACCATTAGTTCGGAGCCGACTGCGCTAACCAGGGACGGACGGTTGGACGCCGCCCTAGGAGCCGCAATCTCTACGGCGATAGAGCCAAATACCAGCCTAGTCCTTTGCAAGGCCCGTGACTCCAAGGTGCCGGACTCCGTTCCGGACTCGGAATCTTCCACACCCCTTCCGATCGAACCCGTTTGGGCTCCGGTCATGGAGTTCACCGCCGCGGACGTCTTTCAGCACTCGCCCTTTGGCGATATCCTGAATTCACTAAAGTCTCTCTCTTGTCAGGAGAGCCCTGGCCGAACTACGGTCAGCATGGTTGGGATACGGACGACGAAGAAATTCGAGGCCCACCCACCACCCACTTTGTCGTGGTTTTGTCACGGCAGATGTCCTCATGAAAGGACTTAGTCGTGGAGCCATTGCTACGGGTTAACTTGAAGGGGTTAAAGCGGACACAAAGACACAAGGGTTTATACTAGTTCGGCCCCTTCGATGAAGGTAAAGCCTACGTCTAGTTGTGATGGAATTGATGTGGTTTCGATGGCTAGGGAGCAAACAAGCTTCGCCTAGGCTCGAGTTGTTGTTGTCTGTCCTTGAACCGCCGTCGGGTCGTCCCCTTATATACACGGGTGACGCCCGTCGGTCCACAGAGTCCCACACCGGTTCATACTCGTATCCCGGTTGGTCTCTCTCTATTCCTAACTTACAATACAAGTTTACATACCAAGCCGGTTTACGACTACAGGTTCTAAACCCACTACAGGCCTTGGGCCTTCATCTGCTTAATCACCTTT
The DNA here is from genome assembly GCF_002162155.2 of Triticum dicoccoides. Taxonomy (NCBI): domain Eukaryota; kingdom Viridiplantae; phylum Streptophyta; class Magnoliopsida; order Poales; family Poaceae; genus Triticum; species Triticum dicoccoides. Next base: position 92,041,724 of record NC_041393.1, read on the forward strand.
ACACTACTAATGAAGTTAACCCGGCCCAGGTAGGCCGGTTTACGCCCAGTGGTAATATCCCCAACATTAGGCCCCAGATTGATTTGAACTGGTTCATGTCAATCCTTCACAAAAATCTTTGTCTTCAACATCTTCTGGTAATTGGTAAACCGCCATGTCATCATCATCTCTGGTTGTTGTAAACCGGCATGACGTCATCATGAAGTTAACATTTATAACGTCTTCTTTTATTAATAGACCTGTGATATCCAAGGCAGCAACTCCACGTCCGAATCTTGTGGCTCCTGGATTCGCGCGCCTGACACACGTCCTTTGCCTTATGAATAGGACCGAAGGGTCATTTCCTTTTCTCCCCTTCGTCTCTTTCTCTTCGTCTTCCTCGCGTCGCCAGCCTCGGAGCTCCGCCGTCGCCATTAACCTCTGCCTCGTCTTGGGCCGCTGCATCAACCTGAACGTTCCAGAGCACTGCGGTATCTTTCCGCATCTTCCTCGATTCCGGTAAGCCTTCTGCCCTTCTTAACATAGATCTGTTCTAAGGTTTCATGTTCTTGCTGTGCTCCTCACTTGTTCATGCTCGTACCTAGATTCCTGGATAGATCTATGAAACCCTGCTCTGATTAGCAGTAGCCTTTTAGCATCCACCTGTAGTTTCACACTCAAGTCCATAGATCTCATCTACCTACCAGCCCATTGATTCACTTCCGCTCTGCTTTAATCTTTTGAATATTTTCTGTTTTTCTGAACTTGCTTCAGATCCATTACTATAATAGGACCTTGTGAAACCTATTTCTGCATACTTAGCCATCCGCAACCTCAATTGCTTTCAATGTTTAGATCAGGCGGTTTAACTTAGTATAGAAAAAGTTAGTAAACCGGTATATACCATTAGTCCCCTTGTTGAACCGCCAGAACTCTTTGGCCATATGATGCCACTTCATAAAAATCCGGTTTAAGTATACTGCCCCCGGTTTAGCCTTGTTCATACTAGTGCCTTCTTTTATCCAACATGTTCTTGAACCGGAATCACCTATTTCTTGTAGATCTCACCATGGCCAAACAAGTATATGAGTGCAACTGGGTTCCTTCTCGTGTCATAGAAACCCAGTTGGATGATTTAGTCTCGATTGGTGCTTTAGACAGCAAAGAGACTATCCACTGGAGGGTTCCTGGTAAAGAATGTCCTCCCACACCTCAAGAGGGAGAGGTTGTGATCTTTGCGGATCACTTAGCCCGGGGCTTCAAACCGCCCAGCTCCAAGTTTTACCGGGACGTACTAGCCAATTTTCAACTTCGCCCGCAAGATATTGGCCCCAATTCTGTTACCAACCTATGTCACTTCCAAGTGCTCTGTGAGGTGTACCTTCAAGAGAAACCCATAGTTGAATTGTTCAGAGACTGCTTCCACTTAAACCGCCGCACAGAATTCACTGACGGTCCCAATACCGAATTGGGCGGCATGGCGATTCTGAAAAGGAAAGAAATCACTTATCCCCATGCCAAACTACACAGTCACCCCAAGGAATGGAATGCAACATGGTTTTACTGCAAAGATACTTCCCCTGGTGATGAAAATCCTTTGCCTGGCTTTCTTCCGGAACGGCTCAGCAATACACACCCCTTCCCACAAAGGTTAAGTGCCAAGGAGAGGAATAAATACGCTCCGCAATTATCCAAGCTCCGAGCCTTCATGGCCAACGGTTTAACAGGAGTTGATCTCGCACGTTGTTGGATATCATGGAGCATACTACCTCTCAGCCGGCGCTCCGGTTTGATGTGCAAATATACTAGCAGCGTTGATGACCCACTCCGACACACCAACATCCAGCTCTCCGATGATGAATTCACAGAGGCCGTGAAAAAATGCTGAACAAACCGGAGCATCTCTGTGCTCAAACCGGCCTACCCCCTTTCTGTGCTACCAACAAACCGCCAGCTGTAAGATTTTGATTGTACTTTTTATTGAACCTGTTATTGCTATCTCTGTCTGACATCAACTGCTGCTTACCCAGGGTGATAATCCATTTTGGAGCAAGAAGCTTCCACAAGACAAACCGGAGAAAGCAGATCGGCCAATCCGGCCAAAGACCAAGGTCGTCAAGAAGCCTGCCAAAAAGAGGAAAACCACTGCTTCATCTGATCCGGCTGTTGATGATGATGTGGGTAACTCAGACCCTGAGGTAGAACTCGATTCACTAGGCCTACTTTTTACATTCCTTATTGATGATGATAATGGTCAGGACGACGCTGAAGCCAGTAATGCTGATGTCGCTGAGGTAATTACTCTTTCTTCCGATTCGGATCCTTTGCCTTTGCCAAAATTTCGCCAGGCAAACCGGAAAGTTAAATTTTCTCATCCCCTTGCTTATTTGGATCCCAAATTTCTTATGAAGACTCAGCAACATGAAGCTCTCCGCACAACCCGGCATAGCGGCCAGGTAGTTACCTCCGCCGGTTTACCGAACAGTCCGGTTCGAAAACGCCGCTCCGAGGTCTCCGACCTTTTTATTAATTTATGTCCTAAAGCGGGTTTCATCCGTCAACCTCTTAATCTGTCCGACTCCGATTATCAGGTTACTTCCCATTCTTCCTCTGGTGAATCATCGGCCACTCAGCTGTCACCAGTGAAAACGGTTCTGGGGTAAGCTAGACTGAACATATGCTTCTGGTATACCACGTTACAACTTATGATGTTCCTTGACTTTTTGTTTCTCTTTCAGGGCTAAACCTAAACCAAGCAAGAAAGCCCGCCTGAATAAAGCGGCCGAGGAAGATGCTGCCCTTGAACAGGATAAAACACCAGATCTTGAAGCGTTCGTTCCTGAAGATACTCCCAATGATCCTCCTTTGCAAGATGATGCTATTACTGATAAAAGGCCTATCGATACCTCAGTCCCTGTTGACCAGCCTGCCAGCTCCACCTGGATCGATGGATCCCACAGTCCTTCAAAGCCTGCTGATAAACCGACCGTGCCAACGCAAACCGGCGAGTCCAAGGATGATGACGTTGTAATTACCGGCGTAGGTCGCTTTGAACCAGGGAATCCCGTTGCTTTGGCCAAGCATACTGTGAAATAAGATTCTCCTGGTATGAACAAAGGTAAATGGGATGTTGATCTGGAAACATATGCTGCTCTGAGTGCCCAAGATGTTCATTCTGGTTATTTGAACCGGCTATATACTAGTCATGACTGTGAAGCTGGCCTGGTAAAGATAATGAGAGATAAAATTGAGGTAACTTCCTTGCGCTTCTTCTTTCTTTAATTACTGCTACTATATTAATCCTCCTAGCCCCCAAGGGCCGGTTTGTAATCTTCTTCAAACCGGGACGTGAATATAGTCCTCAATACTTTGAACTCCATCAATGTAGCCCCCAAGGGCCAGTTCAACTTAGTATAGTTAAACCGGGACTCCAATAAAGATTCTAACATCAAAACATAACTGAGCAAATAGCCATTAGCCCGCAAGTGCCAAGTTGAATACCTGTATTGAGCTTGGGACTTTGCGATTTAGTAACAGATGAAAATTGAAGGTGCATTAGCCCCCAAGTATCAAGCATATAACTTGTTATATGGTTGGTACTTCAAACTCTTGTACCGTTTGTTGAAAGCCAAGCACTGTCTTTATGCAGGCTGAAGGGAGGATCAAAGAAGACCGGATTACTGATCTGCAGGAAATTTTGAAAACCCAGCAAGATGAAACCGACAAGGCAAGGGAAGAATTAACCAGCGCTTTGAGTATCACAGAACAGCTGAAGGAGGGCTTTGAGAAGGAGCGGACTGATTGGGCCACTGAGAAGGCCGATTTAATAAAAAGAGCTAAAAATGTTGAAGCTGCTCTTAAACCGGTGGTAGATGAGCTGACCGCCGTAAAGCGGCAAGTACATTCCATGACCACTGCTATCTTTGGTAAGTTCCTTTTGGTTTCTTGGACAACTCTGGCCTGCTTATGATAGATCCTGTTTGTGATCTTTCCTGTATTGTTATAGGTACACGCATTGGTCACTTAGGGTCAGATGTTCGGAAGAAGTTGAAGGCTGCCTACACTTTAATTGAACAGCTGTATACCGGAGCGCAACGGATCATCACCACTGCATCGCATAACAATCCGGCACCTTCCTTAATCCAAGACACTCTTAATAGGTTGTCAATGCTTCCTGCTCGGATTGAAGAACTAAAGAAATCTGCTGCTCGAACCGGAGCCATTAATGCCTTGATCCGGGCAAAAGCATGGGTGCCAGATTTCGATCCTGTTGAAGCAGCTCAAGGCTATCCCGGCTTGAAGAAAGATGGCTCAGAGTTCAATGAAGATGATTTGAGGGCGATAAACCGTGCAGTACGCCCTCTGGCTTGTCAATTGGCTGAAGAGGCAGACTTGTCGCATTATCAAGCTCAGTACAATGACCAGAACAAACGAGTGCCTGCACCAACTCCTGAAGCGGAAAATCTGATTCCTCCAATCCGTAAGCATACTTACGCTCCTGATATTGAACCGTCTTCTCTGATCCATGAAGAGGCAGTCTTTCAAGCTTTAATGCGAATCGACTGGTCCACTGTTGATTTCCAGCCAATGGATAGAGATGAGGAAGCTGAAGTAGCGCGGGACGACCCACAACCATCAGACCGGTTTAATGAGCAAGCTTGAACCGGAAGCCGGTTTACATAACTGCTGTATTATTATCCACTGGAACAACAATGATCTTATTTGGGCACCGCGTTTCCTTGTAATAGGATAGTCAATACTTCTATCTCGAAATATGCCTTCGTGCATAAGTACTGATGCTTTTGCTGAAATCCTTAATTATATTTCCTGCAATCAGAAAATCTTGAACTGCGGTGGCGGTTATACCGCCAACCGGTTTACAACCTTGATATATATATATATATCAATGTATTTAAAGCATATAATCAAATATGTGATACAAAATACCTGCCATCGCTGGGCATGAAGTTGGCTTAGCCAGGCTTGAAACGGAGTATTTATAAACCGTTACCATCAAAGGGGAGAAAGCAACTCCCATGTAAATCGTGCTGGGTCATTATGAGCCCCCCTGCTACTTCATGATGTTAACAGGAAAGTTAAATCGGGCATATTTCTCCGGAATACAAATGAACCGATTTCCGTCAGCTGAACCGGTAAAAAAGTGTTGTTGGTTTAAAGGAAACACAACAAAAATTGAAGAATAGTCATAAAAGAAATATGGCAGCAAAGGCAATGATAAAAACTGTTTGCAAAAACATGCTTTACTGAGCTGATCAGATGGTGTTACCATGGTCGGACAGGACCAAGCCCCCAATAGGAGTGACAATGGTTCAAGTCAGCCAGGTCCCCAAATGAAACCGTGGCAATTATGCCGATCAAAAGGCGTGGCAATGGTTCGGGTTCGACCAAGCCCCCAAGTGATTTTGTGGCCTTAGGCCGACCAAGAGGCGTGACTGGTTCAGACTTGACCATGTCCCCAAGTGATCTGGTGGCTTTCGCCTATCAAAAGGTGTCGCGTTGGTTCGGACACGACCAAGGCCCCAAGTGATATCACAAAGCTATTTGAAAAGCAAATTTCAAGGGGTAAACCGGAGGCCATTTTAAAACAGAACCACTCCATGTAACCTCGCATGATATGAAAGGACAGAGACCCTGCTGTAGTTGAGGCTCCGGTTTTATTATATCAATGATAATATATACACTGCCATAATATGTACATAGATAGAGCCGATGGCTCAAGTGTAGTAAGGCCGAAGATGAGCTATATTCCACGGCCTGTTGGTCTCCTCCTCTGATGTGCGTGAGTTTTTATGCTCTCGAATATCAATCAGATAGTACGACCCGTTGTGCAGATTTTTGCTGACCACGAAAGGCCCCTCCCAAGGTGGGGATAACTTGTGCATATCCGTCTGATCTTGGATGAGCCGAAGCACCAAATATCCTTCTTGAAAAGTTCTGGTTCTGACCCGGCGACTGTGATAGCGATGAAGATCTTGTTGATAAATCGCCGAGCGGGCAGCCGCTATGTCACGCTCCTCATCTAATAGGTCCAAAGCATCTTGCCGTGCTGTATCATTGTCCGCTTCAACATAAGCCGCCACACGAGGCGAATCGTGCCGGATATCACTAGGGAGAACCGCCTCCGCTCCGTAGACCATAAAAAATGGTGTGTATCTTGTAGATCGGTTCGGTGTAGTGTTGATACTCCATAGTACAGATGGTAGTTCTTCAACCCAACATCCCGGTGTTCTTTGTAAGGGAACCATAAGCCGGGGTTTGATGCCTCGCAAGATCTCTTGATTAGCTCGTTCTGCCTGCCCATTGGACTGGGGGTGAGCCACTGATGATATGTCAAGCCTGATGTGCTCACGTTCACAGAATTCCTTCATAGCACCCTTGGATAGATTGGTACCATTGTCAGTAATGATACTGTGTGGAAAGCCAAACCGGAAAATCACCTTTTTAATGAACTGCACCACTGTAGCTGCATCACACTTGCTGACAGGCTTCGCTTCAACCCACTTGGTAAACTTATCAACTGCCACCAAAAGGTGGGTTTTCTTATCCTTGGATCTTTTAAAAGGTCCGACCATATCCAGCCCCCATGTTGCAAATGGCCAAGTAATTGGAATCATCCTCAATTCTTGAGCCGGCACATGAGCACGCCTTGAAAATTTCTGACAGCCATCACACCGTTTAACTAAGTCCTTCGCATCAGCATGAGCTGTCAACCAGTAAACCCATGACGAAATGCCTTAGCCACCAGAGACTTTGAACCGGCATGGTGACCACAATCCCCTTCATGAATTTCGCGTAAAATTTCACAACCTTCCGCAGGAGAGACGCAGCGTTGAAACGCCCCTGATACACTGCAATGATGCAATTCGCCATTGATAATTGTCATAGATTTGGATCACCAGACTATCTGCCTGGCTAGAGTCTCATCCTCTGGCAACTCTCCCCGGTTCATGTACGCAAGATAGGGAACTGTCCAATCCGGTATAACATGCAGGGCTGCCACCAATTGAGCCTCCGGATCAGGAATAGCCAAATCCGCTTCATCTAGGAGCTTGACTGACGAATTGTGCAATACATCAAGAAAGACATTAGGCGGGACCGGTTTACGCTGAGAGCCCAACCGGCTTAAAGCGTCCGCCGCTTCATTTTTTTTTGTCGATCCACGTGATCCACCTGATAACCCTTGAACTGACCTGCAACAATGTCCACCTCACGATGATATGCAGCCATGAGTGGGTCTTTAGAATCCCAAGTGCCAGACACCTGTTGAGCAACGAGGTCCGAGTCACCGAAGCACTTAACCCGACTTAAATTCATCTCTTTAGCCATCCGGAGACCATGGAGCAAGGCTTCATACTCAGCTGCATTATTAGTACAAGGGAACATTAAGCGGAGAACATAACAAAACTTATCACCTCTTGGGGAAGTTAACACGACTCCAGCCCCCGAGCCTTCCAATTGCTTGGATCCATCAAAATGGATAGTCCAATATGTGTGATCCAGCTTTTCCTCTGGTGCTTGCAACTCCGTCCAATCATTGATGAAATCAACAAGTGCTTGAGACTTCACCGCCGTCCGAGGCATGTACTTCAATCCGTGCGGCCCAAGTTCTATGGCCCACTTGGCAATCCGGCCAGCCGCCTCCCGGTTCTGTATGATGTCGCCCAAGGGAGCTGAACTGACCACTGCGATGGGGTGCCCTTGGAAATATTGCTTCAACTTCCGGCTTGCCATGAAAACTCCATATACCAGCTTCTGCCAATGCGGATACCTTTGCTTGGATTCGACAAGAACCTCGCTGATATAGTAAACCGGTCGCTGAACCGGATATTCCTTGCCTGCCTCCTTGCGTTCTACCACAATAGCCACACTAACTGCACAAGCATTGGCCGCTACGTATAACAATAACGGCTCTTTGTCGACCGGAGCTGCAAGAACGGGCGGATTGGCTAATTGCCGCTTCAAGTCCTCCAACGCCTCATCAGCAGCTGGACTCCAGATGAATTGATCTGTCTTTCTCAACATCTGATATAAAGGGATGGCCTTCTCTTCGAGGCAGCTGATAAACCGCCTCAGTGCGGCGATCCGACCCGCCAAACGCTGAACATCGTTGATACACTTCGGTTTAGCCAGGGAGGTGATATCCGTAATCTTCTCCGGATTAGCCTCAATTCCTCTGTTGGACACAAGAAAACCCAGTAACTTGCCTGCCGGAACACCAGAAACACATTTGGCAGGGTTAAGCATCATCTTATAAACCCGCAAGTTGTCAAAGATTTCCTTTAAATCATCAACCAGCGTCTCCTTCTGTCTTGATTTGATGACAATATCATCCACATAGGCGTGCACATTGCGGCTGATCTGTTTATCCAGGCAATTCTGTACACACCGTTGATAAGTGGCTTGGGCACTCTTGAGCCCAAAAGGCATAGATACATAGCAGAAGGCTCCAAAGGGAGTAATAAACGCCGTCTTCTCCTGGTCCTGAACCACCATTTTGGTTCGATGATACCCAGAATACGCATCCAAAAAACTCAAATGCTCACAACCCGCCGTGGCATCAATAATCTGGTCAATGCGGGGAAGGGCAAAAGGATCCGTTGGACAAGCCTTGTTAAGATCCGTATAATCCACACACATACGCCAAGTGCCATTTTTCTTAAGAACCAGCACCGGATTAGCAAGCCACTCTGGATGAAAGACTTCTACGATAAAGCCAGCTGCTAAGAGCCTGGCTACCTCCTCCCCAATGGCTTTGCGCCTCTCTTCGTTAAACCGGCAGAGAAATTGCTTTACCGGTTTATACTTGGGATCAACATTAAGAGTGTGCTCAGCGAGTTCCCTCGGTACACCTGGCATGTCAGAAGGCTTCCATGCAAAAATGTCCCGATTATCACGGATGAACTCGATGAGCGTGCTTTCCTATTTAGGGTCCAAGTTGGCACTGATAGTGAACTGCTTGGACGAATCGCCAGGCACGAAGTCAACAAGCTTGGTCTCAGCCGCTGATTTGAACTTCAGATCTGAATCATGCTCCGTAGTTGGCTTCTTCAAAGGGGTCATGTCTGCCGGATCAACATTGTCCTTATAATATTTTAACTCCTCCGTGGCACAAACCGACTCTGCATAGGCCGCATCACCTTCCTCACATTCCAAAGCAACCTTGCGGCTCCCATGAACCGTTATTGTCCCTTTGTGACCCGGCATCTTGAGCTGCAAATAGATATAACAAGGCCGTGCCATGAACTTGGCATAAGCCGGCCGCCCAAACAAGGCATGATACGGGCTCCGGATCTTCACCACCTCAAAGGTTAGTGTCTCGGATCGGGAATCATGCTCGTCCCCAAAAGCCACCTCCAGGGCTATCTTACCAACAGGATATGCTGATTTGCCAGGCACCACACCATGGAGCATCATATTAGACGGTCTGAGATCCTTGTCTGTTAGCCCCATGCGGCGGAATGTCTCATAGCACATGATGTTAATACTGCTCCCTCCATCCATGAGTACCTTGGTGAATTTATAACCTCCCACCTGAGGGTCTACCACTAATGCCAACTGGCCCGGATTGTCAACCCGAGGGGGGGGGATGATCCTCCCTGCTCCACACGATAGGCTGCTCTGACCAGCGTAGATAACGCGGTACGGCCGGTTCAACAGAGTTCACTGCTCGCTTATGACGTTTCCGGTCGCGCTTATCCGAGGTAGTTGTGAAAACGTGATACTGCCCATTGTTCAACTGTTTTGGCTGGCTCTGATAACCCGACCGCTGCTGCTACTGCTGTTGGTTGTAACCCCCTTGACCGTTCTGATTATCCTGGCTATTATTACCACCCTGACTGAAACCTGAACCGGAAGCTCCATCGTGACCCGGCCCATGGAAACCGGATCCTGAGCCATCACCTGACCCACGGTCATACCGGAAGGCATTAGAGTTTTTAAATTCCTGCATAATGAAACAATTCTTCCAAAGGTGGTTAGCCGGTGCCTCCTTCGTCCCGTGTTTTGGGCAAGGCTGATTCAGCAAATAGTTTAAGCGATCCGGGTTAGGATTTGGAGCCCCATTGCGATTCGCCACTTTACCTCTGCGCCGCTGACCCTTGTCCTGCGCATTAGTGTTAGCCACAAAATCCATGCTGCCATCCGCCTTACGCTTGCCTCCGTTTCCATGGCCCGCCGATTTGTATTGATGCCCCTTAGAGTTACTATTCTTTTTTCCCTTCCCTTCTTCGTCATCGTCAGTCTTAGGATCCTTGGTACTATCAGAATCAGCATCCTTCACTAAAGCGGCCATGAGAGTTCCCATGTCATTACAGAAACGCCCTAACTTTTGCTTTAGAGGCTTAAACCGGCAGTTGCCCTCCAGGGTTAAGATCGCAGAGTCAGCATTGATCCTGTCAGACGAGTGCAAGACTTCAGAAACGCGGCGTACCCAATGGGTTGTTGACTCTCCATCCTCCTGAACACAAGCCGCCAAGTCTACTATGGACTTAGGCTGCTTACACGTATCTTTGAAATTCTGGATAAACCGGGTCCGCAATTGGGCCCATGAACTGATAGAATTAGGCGGCAGGCCCGTCAACCAAGTATGGGTTGTGCCTTCCAGCATCATGGTGAAGTATTTTGTACATGCAGTCTCATCCACATCCAGCATCTCAATTGCCATCTCATAACTCTCTACCCATGCTTCTGGAGATAAATTAGCGGTGTAATTCGGCACCTTGCATGGGCCCTTGAAGTCCTTGGGCAGGCGTACATTGCGTAAAGCGGGGACTAAACAGAGTACTCCCAAGCTAGATGCGACCCCTGGCCCGGCAGAGGTGGTAGGACGAACCGGTGTAAGCTGATCCGCCACGTTCTGTGCTGCTAACTCGGCCTCCCTTCGTGCCCGGGCCCGGTCCACGACATCCTGAACATCGTGAACACCACCGGCCGGGTTATTGCCACGGGCCGCTTCACGGCCCCGCGCATTGCTTGATATGGCCGGTTCATCCAGGCACCTACTATAGCTTCGGCTTGGACGAGGTGTGGAATGAATCCGGTCGCGGCTGTATGAATATGCCTCCTGTTGTATCAAAGCGGTCCGGAGAAGTTCCTTAACCCGGCGCGTCTCTATTGCTTGCGGAGTGTCTCCTTCAACCGGGATAGCTTCTAATCGCGCAGCAGCTGCGACAAGATTGTCCATAGGATTAGAATAATGACCCGGAGGTGTCTGGACTGGCGGAGGAATCACAATGTTCTGCCAAGGAGGTTCCATCAGGCGGGGTTGGACCGTCGCTCCTGGCCCTGGTGCCTCGACCCGGTTTACCTCTAGGTGCCCTGGCGGATTATTGGTTCCCGCTCCCAGAGTGTGAAAGAGATTTCGAGGGTCGAACCCTAACGGCAGGCGTGATCTGTGCTTCCGCTTCAAGACTTCCTGTGATGCGTTGTGGTCGAGCATAAGTTTATAGGCCTGGGCGTCCAAAGCGGCCCGCTCTGCGGCCATCCTGTCCTTTTCTGCTGCTAAGTCGGCTTTGCCTTGTGCGATCTGCTCTCTCACTTTTGCAATCTTTGCATCATGGGCCTCCTGATCCGCCGGATTGGCCTCTGCCATAAGTACAGCTAGTGCATCAAACAGGTCCGACAGAACTTGAACCGGTGGGCGCACAAGGCCTCCTGCCCCTGCTGCCGCTGCCGCTGCTGATCCGGAGAGCATTGCTGCGGCGGTCGAGGAGTGATTCGCCGCCTGTGTACCGGCCATGAATATTTCCAACCCGGTTGATCTGCTCAGGGGGGTCCGGAATGTTGTCGCCATCGGAACAGCCCCTAATCTGGTCGTCTTGCAACTGGTACAATGATTCGGTCTCTCCGGTTGAGGATTCGTCACCGAAATAGACGACGGTCTCGCTACCATATTCTGATTCGTTCCCATGCTCTCCTCCGTGGATGACTCCCACAAAGGCACGCCTCACGGCCGGTTTAACCTGGGTAGCTCTCGCACGCTGAGCCGTCTCGGCGAGGTCGGTGCGGATGTCCGGCTCAGGCCCAGGCTCACCAATCTTGCCGATAAAAACGTGTATGCCACCAAAGGGGACCCGGTACCCGTACTCGATCGAGCCGTCTTCAGGACCCCATCCTGCATCATCGATGTAGAGCTTGCCGCGACGACTCTTGGTCATACGGCCCACAGCATAGCCTTCGAGTCCTTTGAGCTTGCCCTCCAAGATCATCAAACCGTCGTGCGATAGCCCCACGGTGGGCGCCAACTGTCGTGGATTTGTCACGGCAGATGTCCTCATGAAAGAACTTAGTCGTGGAGCCATCGCTACGGGTTAACTTGAAGGGGTTAAAGCGGACACAAAGACACAAGGGTTTATACTAGTTCGGCCCCTTCGATGAAGGTAAAGCCTACGTCTAGTTGTGATGGAATTGATGTGGTTTCGATGGCTAGGGAGCAAACAAGCTTCTCCTAGGCTCGAGTTGTTGTTGTCTGTCCTTGAACCGCTGCCGGGCCGTCCCCTTATATACACTGGTGACGCCCGTCGGTCCACAGAGTCCCACACCGGTTCATACTCGTATCCCAGTTGGTCTCTCTCTATTCCTAACTTACAATACAAGTTTACATACCAAGCCAGTTTACGGCTACAGGTTCTAAACCGACTACAGGCCTTGGGCCTTCATCTGCTTAATCACCTTTACACTACTAATGAAGTTAACCCGGCCCAGGTAGGCCAGTTTACACCCAGTGGTAATATCCCCAACACACTTCGTAGCCACTGTCGATGATTTAACCGACATGCTCGACTTCTACTCCGAAGACATCGATGGTATGGACGCCGATGAAGGAGACGACCAAGAACCAGCACCTATAGGGAACTAGAAAGCCACCTCATCATATGACATATACATGGTGGACACCCCCAAAGCAGGGGATGGCGAGGAAAAAATGGAGGATGACCCCTCCAAGAAGCAACCCAAGCGCCAACGTCAACGGCGCCGCTCTAAATCCCGCCAAAGCAAGAACGGCGAATCCGGCACCGGAGATAACAACACGCCGGACAGTGCCGAAGATAACCCCCTCCAGCAGGATTCAGTGCAGGAGGACGAAGGAGCCAGCCCTCATGAGAGAGCGGCCGACAGAGAGGTTGAGGATGACAACTATATGCCTTCCTCCGAAGATGAGGCAAGCCTCGACGACGACAAATTCATCGTGCCAGAGGATCCCGTCAAACAAGAGCGTTTCAAACACAGGCTTACAGCCACGGCACGCAGCCTCAACAAAAAACAGCAGCAGCTTAGAGCTGACCAAGACTTGCTAGCCGACAGATGGACCGAAGTCCTGGCGGCCGAAGAGTATAAACTCGAGCGCCCCTCCAAGAACTACCCAAAGCGCAGGCTGCTACCCCAACTAGAGGAGGAAACAACTAAACCTACATCACCAGTGTACGATGTGCCCGATCGGCCACCCTGTGGCCGCAACAGAGTGGCCTTCAGGCCCTCGACCCAAGCCGCACCTCGGCACCGCTCAAAACATGCCAGAGTATGGGGAGACGCAACAGACCTGCAAGACCTATTGGAGAACAAGGCAAGGCAAGCAAGATCGATCTACGGATCGCATGGGCGGCCCGCATCACGTGATATGATAAATACGGCTAGGCCGAATACAACAGACCAAGCTCATCCGAGCTGCGCCGCGATATAGCCCAGTACAGGGGCGCCGCACGCCCACTATGCTTCACAGACGAAGTAATGGATCATCAAATCCCCGAGGGTTTTAAGCCCGTAAACATTGAATCATATGATGGCACAACTGATCCCGCGGTATGGATCGAGGATTATCTCCTTCATATCCACATGGCCCGCGGTGATGATCTACACACCATCAAATACCTCCCGCTCAAGCTTAAAGGACCAGCGCGACATTGGCTTAACAGCCTGCCAGCAGAGTCAATTAGTTGCTGGGAGGACCTGGAATCCGCATTCCTTGACAACTTCCAGGGCACTTATGTGCGACCACCAAACGCCGATGACCTAAGCCACATAATCCAGCAGCCAGAAGAATCGGCCAAACAATTCTGGACATGGTTCCTAACCAAGAAAAATCAAATAGTAGACTGTCCGGATGCCGAGGCCCTTGCAGCCTTCAGGCACAATATCCGAGACGAATGCCTTGCCCAGCACCTGGGATAGGAAAAGCCGAAATCTATGGCAGCCCTTACGACACTCATGACCCGCTTCTGCATGGGCGAAGACAGTTGGCTAGCTCATAGCAATAACATAACCAAGAGCCCTGGTAATTCGGATACCAAGGACAACAATGGCAAGTCATGTCGCAACAAGCACAAGCGCCGCATTAATGGCGACAATACTGAGGATACTGCAGTCAACGCCGGATTTAGAGGCTCTAAACCCGGTCAGCGGAAGAAGCCATTCAAAAGAAACCCTCCGGGCCCATCCAACATAGACCGGATACTCGACCGCTCGTGCAGATTCATGGCAGCCCCGAACAACCAGCCAACCACACCAACAGGGATTGTTGGGTGTTCAAGCAGGCAGGCAAGTTAAGTGCCGAAACCAGAGATAAGGGGCTGTGTAGCGATGACGAGAAGGAGCCCCAGCCGCCGAACAACAGAGGACAGAAGGGATTCCCCCCGCAAGTGCGGACGGTGAACATGATATACGCAACCCACATCGCCAAGAGGGAGTGGAAGCGTGCTCTCAAGGACGTCTATGCGTTGGAGCGAGTCGCCCCAAAGTTCAACCCATGGTCCTCCTGCCCGATCACATTTAATCGAAGGGACCACCCCACTAGCATCCGTCACAGCGGATTTGCCGCATTGGTCCTAGACCCAATCATTGACGGATTTCACCTCACCAGAGTCCTCATGGACGGCGGCAGCAGCCTGAACCTGCTTTATCAGGATACAGTGCGAAAACTGGGTATAGATCCCTCAAGGATCAAACCCACAAAGACAACCTTTAAAGGTGTCATACCGGGTGTAGAAGCCAGCTGTACAGGCTCAGTTACACTCGAAGTGGTCTTCGGATCCCCGGATAATTTCTGAAGCGAAGAGTTAATCTTCGACATAGTCCCATTCCGCAGTGGCTATCACGCCCTGCTCGGACGAACCGCATTTGCAAAGTTCAATGCGGTGCCACACTATGCATATCTGAAGCGCAAGATGCCAGGCCCTCGCGGAGTCATCAAGGTAAATGGAAACACCGAACGCTCTCTCCGAACGGAGGAGCACACAGCGGCCCTGGCGGCGGAACTACAGAGAAGCCTCTCAAGGCAGCTCTCCAATCCGGGTATCAAACGTCCGGACAACGTCAAGCGCGCCCGAAGCAACCTACAACAGAGCCGGCCGGCACGATCCGAGCAAGCATAGCAGTGCGGCCCCAACCCCAGCCCTCGTCAGATGGTGCTATCGGTACCACGCGTACATAATTACGCTTTGAAAATACCATGGGCATAAGGGGCGGGGCACAACTACGGCACGCCCAGAATGCGGCTCAACCGCACTTAGGGGCTCCCTACTCGGCCGTTTTCCTTTTTATTATATATACTTTCAGGACCCAACTACTCAGAAGACCTGTCCGGCAATACACTCGTCGAACGCACGATGCAACAGCTAGGGTGAGGACAAGCCGCATCGAATGTCCAGGTGGCCTCTATAACGAGTTAAATACCTATTTTTACTTACAAAACCCGCAGCTTGCCCCTGGAGGGGGACATGTCAAATAATCCCATCTCTTGCTTATCGCACTATTTGTATCGTTCTGCTTTCATAGCAGCCCCTTAATAATAAACAATACATAGCTTCTATCTATTATTGTATTCCTTTTTTATATATATGTTCAGTCATGACATTATGCAGCCATACACTTTGGTACGTCCAATACACCAGGGGCTTAAGCACCCCATAACATGGTGTGAGAAGACCGAACACTCTCATGAGTGCGGCACCCCGAACTTATAGCACTATATGCATCGGCTCCGAATCATGTCTTTGGTCAATAGTTGGGTTTGCCCGGCTCCCATGTTTTGGTACCTTACGTTCCAGATTGTTGGCTAAGGTAGCGCTGGGAGAACTATTGCGATTGTGCCCCAGTTGAGTTGGGTTAACACCTCAGTAGAGAAAGCTAAAACTGACTGTCATGATAGTGCGAGAGACCGGTCGCTATTCGCGAGGTTTTTCGACTCCTTAAAGACTTATGCCGCTTAGAGCGAGGAATCGGACTGATCCGGCCTAGGCATGGATAGCGCCCCGAACTCGGTCTTCCGAATACTAGGGGCTTCGTCGAAATTTAAAATTATAGAATTCTATGGCTAAGTGAGAGTGATAAAGCATTATAAGTCTGACGGCCTGGTTCATTTTGCTGAGCGCCTCCCTAGATGGACCCAAGAATGGGAACAAGAGCACTCAGGTTTATCCCGAACACCCCAGCACTCGTGGCATGGGGGTCGAAGCCGACGACTTGCATCTCTCAGATTTGATAAACGGTCGCATAGAAGGTAATATTTTAAATTAACAAGCGTTGCTTAACGCATATGAACAAAGTTTTCAGCGTACAGGATAACAGATGCGAGCCTACTCAAAAATTACATCTTTGGAGCATTCGTCCACTATACAGCGAGCACCCTTCAGGAAACCCTTATAATACATCTCGGGCGTGCGATACTCCTTGCCCGATGGTGGCGCATCCGTCAAAAGCTTCTCAGCATCCAGCTTGCCCTAGTGCACTTTAGCACGGGCAAGGGCCCGACGGGCACCTTCGATGCAGACGGAGCGCTTGACGACCTCAATCCACGGACACGCGTCCACCAGCCGCCGCACTAGACCGAAGTAGCTCCCAGCCATGGCTTCTCCAGGCCACAGCCGAGCTATGAGGCCCTTCATGGCCTGTTCGGCCACCTTGTGGAGCTCGACTAGCTGCTTCAGCTGGTTGCTCAGGGGCACCGGATGTTCGGCCTCATCATACTGAGACCAGAACACTTTTTCCATCGAGCTCCCCTCTTCGGCTCGGTAGTATGCGGCAGCATCAGAAACACTACAGGGCAGATCGGCAAACGCTCCTGGAGAGCTCCGGATTCGGGTAAGTAGCAGATAATTAACTTTTATATTCTTGCTTTGCATAAAGAATGCCTTACCCGCTGCCATTTTCTTCATCGCCTCGATCTCCTGGAGGGCCTTCTGGGCTTCGGCCTTAGCGTTTTTGGCACTCTCAAGAGCCAAGGCGAGCTCGAACTCTCGAGTCTTCGAGTCACGCTCCAAACTCTCGTGTTTTTCCACGAGAATCTGGAGCTCTTGCCGCACCTCCGCCACCCGCGCCTCCTGCTTCTCTCGCTCGGCGCGCTCCAGGGCCGCACTGTTTTCGGCCTTGGAGACCGCCTCCTTCAGGGTCGCCGCCTCGGCCGTGGCCCCTGCAACATTTACATGCGGTATTACATACCCTCCTTGTCCTCGAGCTGCTTCTTGGCACGACCGAGCTCGTTCTCGGACCGCTCGAGGCTTCCCTTCAATGCATTGACCTCCACAGTCAGTGCAGCAGAGGTCAGCAGCGCATCCTGCATTCCCATATCGACATATTTTTATTAGACTCTTGCATATATCTTTTTAGATCCTCAGCTCGGCTTTTCTTCCCGAACGCCGAACCGAGCATCAGGGGCTACTGTCTATGCGGTAACAGTTTTATATGTTTTGAACACATACCTCAAAGCCTGTTAACAGACTTGTACAGGCTTTTATCAGCCCGCTCTTGGCGGACTGAACCTTTTGAATCAACGCACTCATAACAGTGCGGTGTTCCTCGTCGATGGAGGCGCCGTTAAGCGCCTCCAGCAAATTGTCCAGCGCCTCCGGATGGATGGATGTCGCCGGCAGCGTAGGCTTGCCCTTCTTATGAAGGCGCCGCCTGTCGGACTCTGGAACCGCTGGTAGTTCCAGAGCAATGTCTGGCCCGGGGCCGGACTTAGACCCCTCCGGGGCTTTACCCCCTTTGGGCCTGGAGTCCGGGAGGTCGCCTTGGGGCGCCTCCAGGACCACCTCCTCCTGGTTCGGTCCCTTTTGGGACTCCACCTCGGCGTCGTCCGCAGGGAGCGGGGAGGAGGCCGTCGGAAGTGAAGCGCTATTCACATCCGACGAATTCAGGGAGCCGCTCGACGAATCGCCGAGCTGAGCTCTGGGTGGACTACATGATTAAAATTCAGCGTTAGCCATTACCAAATAATAGAGGAGCGTCATGAGTCATTCGGGTAACCGGACACTTACGATTTTGCCACGGGCTTGACCCTGGATGGCCATTCCTCTCCGTCGTCTTCAGCATCAGAGGCGTACTCTGGCAGAAGGGTCTTCCCCTTCTTGGACCCTCCAGCCTCCCCAGTTGGGGCGGCCTTCCATTTCTTTCCTCCCCCCGTTGGAGAGGGAGAGGCTTCTTCTTCTTCTTCCTCCTCCTCATCTTTCGAGGCGGAGGGTGCGTCGGGGTTGTCGGGCGATGAATCCGACACCACCAGGCGCCGGGAGCTCTTTCGAGTCCCCATGGCCTTCTTCTTGGCCTTCTTCTCCGGCACCACGTGAGGTGCCGGAACCAGCAGCCCCGTCAATCGGGCGTCCGCTGGATCTTCTGGTAAGGGAGCCGGACAACTAACCTGTCCGGACTTCTTCAGCCAGTCCTGTCAAAGGTAGGGGAGTTTAGATCCCGCATAGAGTCAGACTATGAAAGAAAAGAGTCCCGTAAAGGGTAGAATAACTTACCTCGTTAGCCCGACGCCGCGAGCTAAATCCTTAAACAGCACCTTCTAGGCATCTTCGTACATAGTATCGAAGAGCCCGCTCAAGGCTTGGTGTTGTGCCGGATCGAACTCCCACAATTTGAAGGCCCGTTGTTGGCATGGGAGGACCCGGCGGATAAGCATGACCTGGACTATGTTGACGAGCTTGAGGTTCTTGCTGACCAGCTTTTTGACGCAGGTTTGGAGTCCGGTCAGCTCTTCCGAATCTCCCCATGTTAAGCCCTTCTCTTTCCAGGAGGTGAGCCATGTGGGAAAGCTAGATCGGAATTCGGGGACCGCTTCCCATTTGGGGTCGCATGGCTCGGTGATGTAGAACCACCCCGATTGCCATCCTTTTATTGTCTCCACGAAGGAGCCCTCGAGCCATAGGAGGTTGGCCATCCGGCCCACCATGGCACCTCCGCACTCCGCTTGGCGGCCGCTCACCACTTTCGTCTTGACATTAAAAGTCTTCAGCCATAAGCCGAAGTGGGGCTGGATGCAGAGGAAGGCCTCACACACGACGATGAACGCCGAGATGTTGAGGATAAAGTTCGGGGCCAGATTGTGGAAGTCCAGACCGTAATAGAACATGAGCCCCCGGACGAACGGGTGAAGAGGAAAACCCAGTCCGCGGAGGAAATGAGGGAGAAGGACAACCCTCTCATGAGGCCTGGGGGTAGGGATGAGTTGCCCCGCATCTGGAAGCCAGTGCGCGATGTCGTCAGACAAGTATCCGGTCGTCCCCAACTTTTTGATTTGCCCCTCCGTGACGGAGGAGGCCATCCATCTACCTCCCGCTCCGGACATGATTGGAGTAGGTTGAGGTGGGAAGTGCGGGCTTGGGCATTGGAGCTCGAGCGCGCAGGGACGAATAAGCAAAGGAGGACGAAGGCGTGAATGGAAAGGGAGGATTCTTATCCCATTATATGGGCGGCCAAAACTACGAGCCCCCACCGGCCTAATAAAACTCGCTTATCTCCCAAGCGCCGCGGTTAATGGCGCGGTTGGGTTACCCACGCCCGTATTGATGAGAATCCCGGAATAAGGGGACACGATCTCTGCTTTGACAAGACGTGCCAAGGAAACAACCTCACTAAACGCACTGAGGTGGAATGGTAAAATGAATAAAAGCCTGGCCATGGCGTGAGGTCACGCTACGGAATACATCAGCAGATTAGATTGGTGCAAATGTTATTCTCTCTATGGTGGCATGTGGAACTTATTTTGCAGAGCCGGACACTATCCTGGTGTTCAACATCTTCTATGAAGTATTCGGAAGAGGAACCCGCCTTGCAATGCCGAAGACAACTTGCGCGCCGGACTCGCCGTTATTGAAGCCTGGTTCAGGGGCTACTGAGGGAGTCCTGGATTAGGGTGTGTCCAGATGGCCGGACTATGACCTTTGGCTGGACTCCCGGACTATGAAGATACAAGATTGAAGACTCCGTCCTGTGTCCGGATGGGACTTTCCTTGGCGTGGAAGGCAAGCTTGGCAATACGATATGAAGATCTCCTCCCATTGTAACCGACTCTGTGTAACCCTAGCCCTCTTCGGTGTCTATATAAACTGGAGAGTTTTAGTCCGTAGGACGAACAACAATCATACCATAGGCTAGCTTCTAGGGTTTAGCCTCTCTGATCTCGTGGTAGATCAACTCTTGTAATACCCATACCATCAATATTAATCAACCAGGAGTAGGGTTTTACCTCCACCGAGAGGGCCCAAACCTGGGTAAAAACATCGTGTCCCTTGTCTCCTGTTACCATC
Organism: Triticum dicoccoides; assembly: GCF_002162155.2. Taxonomy (NCBI): domain Eukaryota; kingdom Viridiplantae; phylum Streptophyta; class Magnoliopsida; order Poales; family Poaceae; genus Triticum; species Triticum dicoccoides. The sequence goes on from NC_041393.1 coordinate 92,062,243, forward strand.
CGCCGAGACGCATAGTTCGGGACCCCCTACCCAAGATCCGCCGGTTTTGACACCGACATCATGTGTGTATCCCCGAGCTGTTGTGTTTCTATTTGTTCGGCGACATGGTGTCGGCTGGTGTTCGGGATGAGTTGCCGCTTTATCTCGACCACGCGGTGGTCGGTCAGCCGCATTATGCGCTGGTAGTACGGGCTCCAGCACCTCGTCATCGAATTGAGGTAGTAATTTACGCTTCGGGTAACTTTTGGTTGGGCATTCGAGTCCATATTCCTCAGCTGCCAGGACCTCAGTCCATCTATCAATCAGCAAATCTTGGTCAGCTTGAAGCTATTGCTGCTTCTTCTTCAAGCTCTTTGCAGTGGCTATTAGCCGGCGCTTAAAACGCTCCTGCTCGACGGGATCCTCCGGCACGATAAATTCTTCATCGCCAAGGCTCACCTCGTCCTCAGGGAGAGGCATGTAATTGTTGTCCTCCGAGTCATCGTTCACGGCCTATTCATCAGGGCTGGCTCACCCATCTTCCCATTCAACATGTTCGAAAGTTGGCTTGGCGGGGTCTTCGTTGTCTTCGGTATCATCCGGAGTGCTATTTTCTCTTGTGCCGGTATCGCTATTTTTACCATGGCGTGGTTTAGAGCGGCGCCACTGACGTCGGTGCTTTGGCTGCTTCTCAGGAGGTTTATCCTCAACTAGATTCTTTTTGTCATCGCCATTGTCTTCTTTGGGGGTATCCACCATGTATATGTCGTATGAGGAGGTGGTTGTCCAGCGCCCTGTGGGCGGTGGTTCCTGTTCTTCTCCAGCGTAGTCGTCCAAATTGTTGATGTCTTCAGAGTCGAAATCAAGCATGTCGGTCAAGCCGTCGACAGTGGCTATCAAGTGGGTGGTGAGTGGGTAACGAAGTTCTTCGTTGTCCGCTTCCTACTCGAGCCGGACATAGTTCGGCCAAGAATCTCCTGCCAAGAAGAGGGATTTCAATGAGTTTAACACATCGCCTAAGGGTGAGTGTTGGAAGATGTCCGAGGAGTTGAACTCCAAGATCGGCGCCCAGTCAGGTTCGATGGGCGCGGATAGACGTGGTTCGGAGCCTATGGCCGGAGACGAGTCCGAGGTTCCGATGACACAGGCCTCGCTAGAGGTTGGACCTGTGTTCAGATCTAACGCCGTTGAGTCTGCGGCTTCCATGGCGAGGTTGAGCTTCCTGTCCTCGGATGGCGCGCTCTGCTCTGGATCTAGGGCCATAGCGGTTACAGGTGATGTCTCCTGAGCACAGTCCGATGACAGATTTAGGTCATGTTCATCGTGGCGGCAGGGTGCGGCTGTCATGGGCTCAAATTCGTCGAAGATCAAGTCTCCGTGGATGTCGGCGATGTAGTTCAAGCTTCCAAACCTAACTAGATGGCCAGGGGCGTAGCCGTCAATCTGCTCCAGATGGCCAAGCGAGTTGGCCCGCAGTGCAAACCCACCGAATATGAAAATCTATCCGGGGAGAAATATCTCACCCTGGATTGCGTTGTTGTAGATGATTGAAGCATCCATCAAGCCTTACAATGATGACGCAAAGGACCTCTCAATGAAAGGATCAATGTCGGTGTCAAAACCGGCAGATCTCCGGTAGGGGGTCCCGAACTGTGCGTCTAAGGCTAATGGTAACAGGAGGCAGGGGACACAATGTTTACCCAGGTTCGGGCCCTCTTGATGGAGGTAATACCCTACTTCCTGCTTGATTGATCTTGATGATATGAGTATTACAAGAGTTGATCTACCACGAGATCGCAGAGGCTAAACCCTAGAAGCTAGCCTATGATTATGATTGTTCTTGTCCTACAGACTAAACCCTCCGGTTTATATGCTAGGGTTACACAGAGTCGGTTACAGAGAAAGGAATCTTCATATCCGAATCACCAAGCTTGCCTTCCACGCAAAGGAGAGTCCCATCCGGACACGGGAGAAAATCTTCTATCTTGTATCTTCATAGCCCACCAGTCTAGCAAATGCATATAGTCCGGCTGTCCGAGGACCCCTTAATCCAGGACTCCCTCAGGTGGGGGGCGTGCCCTACCCCCTGGCCGCGCCCCCTACCTCGTGGGCCCCCTGGAGCTTCACCGACCTCAAATCAAACTCCATATGTTCATGTTTGGGGATAAAAAAATCAAGGAGAAGGATTTGTTGCGTTTTACAATATGGAGCCGCCGCCAAGCCCTAATCTCTCTCGGGAGGGCTGATCTAGAGTCCGTTCGAGGCTCCGGAGAGGGGAATCCGTCGCCGTCATCATCAGCAACCATCCTCCATCACCAATTTCATGATGCTCACCGCCGTGCGTGAGTAATTCCATCGTAGGCTTGCTGGACGGTCATGGCTTGGATGAGATTTACCATGTAATCAAGTTAGTTTTGTTAGGGTTTGATCCCTAGTATCCATTATGTTTTGAGATTGATGTTGCTATGACTTTGCTATGCTTAATGTTTTTCACTAGGGCCCGACTGCCATGATTTCAGATCTGAACCTATTATGTTTTCATGAATATTTGTGAGTTCTTGATCCTATCTTGCAAGTCAATAGTCACCTACTATGTGTTATGATCCGGTAACCCCAAAGTGACAATAATCGAGACCACTCCCGGTGATGACCGTAGTTTGAGGAGTTCATGTATTCAGCAAGTGCTAATGCTTTGGTTCGGTACTCTATTAAAAGGAGGCCTTAATATCCCTTAGTTTCCAATAGGACCCCGCTGCCACGGGAGGGTAGGACAAAAGATGTCATGCAAGTTCTTTTCCATAAGCATGTATGACTATATTGAGAATATATGCCTACATTACATTCATGAACTAAAGCTAGTTCTGTGTCACCCTATATTATAACTATTGCATGAGGAATCGCATTCGACATAATTATCCATCACTAATCCAATGCCTACGAGCTTTTCACATATTGATATTTGCTTAGTTACTTCACCGTTGCCACTGTTACAATTACTACAAAACTGCTACTCTTACTTTTGCCATTGTTACCGTACTTCCATACTACTTTGCTACTAAATACTTTGTTGCAGATATTAAATTATCCAGGTGTGGTTGAATTGACAACTCAACTGCTAATACTTGAGAATATTCTTTGGCTCCCCTTGTGTCGAATCAATAAATTTGGGTTGAATACTCTACCCTCGAAAACTATTGGGATGTCCTATACTTGTGGGTTATCAAGACTATTTTCTGGCGCCGTTGCCGGGGAGCATAGCTCTATTCTTTGAGTCACTTGGGATTTATATCTGCTGATCAATATGAGGAACTTGAAAGACGGAAGAACTAAGATTTTTCCCTCAACTACGAGGGGAGGTAAGGAACTGCCATCTAGCTCTGCACTTGATTCACCTTCTGTTTTAAGTAAGCTTGCGACACCTAAACCTGCTTCTGCTATTAATTCTGATATGTCGCATGTTATTGATGATGCCACTTCTGTTAGGCATGATGCTTATGATGAAACTACTTCTATGCTTGATAATATTGTGCCATTAGGTGAATTTCTTGATGAACAACTTGCTAGCGCTAGAGAATGAAATTATTGAAACTGATATTGATGAAAGTGATGATGAAGATTCTCCCCCTAGATATGAATTGCCTGTTGTGCCTGAGGGTTATGTTATGGATGAAGAAACTGCTAGAGATTTTCTTGCTTGCAATGATAGATAGGATCTTAAGAAATTATTAGCTAAGCTGAAAGAAAAGTCTTTAATGCTAGAATGAAATATGACCCTGCTTTTGCTACTTCACCTATCTGCATTACTGATAAGGATTATGATTTCTCTGTCGATCCTGAGATAATTACTTTGGTTGAATCTGATCCTTTTTATGGCTATGAATCTGAAACTGTTGTGGGACATCTTACTAAATTGAATAATATAGCCACCCTATTCACTCATGAGGAAAAAATTTGTTACTACTATATCCTTAAGCTATTTCCATTCTCACTAAAGGGTGATGCTAAAACATGGTTTAATTCTCTTGATCCTGGTTGTGTGCGTAGTCCCCAAGATATGATTTATTACTTCTCTGCTAAATATGTCCCCGCTTATAAGAAACAAGTTGCCTTAAGGCAAATATATAATTTTGTGCAAATTGAATAAGAGAGTCTCCCACAAGCTTGGGGGAAGCTTCTCCAACTACTTAATGCTTTGCCTAATAATCCTCTCAAGAAAAATGAAATACTTGATATCTTTTATAATGGACTAACCGATGCTTCCATAGACCACCTGGATAGTTGTGTTGGTTGTGTTTTCAGAGAAAGAACTATTGATCAAGCTGAATTGTTATTGAATAATATGTTGACTAATGAAAACAATTGGACACTTCCTGAACCAAGTCCTAAGCCAACTCTTAAGAAAAGGGGTATTCTATTTCTCAGTCCTGAAGATATGCAAGAGGCAAATAAATCTATGAAAGAAAAGGGTATTAAAGCTGGAGATGTTAAGAATTTACGCCTATTGAAGAAATACATGGTCTTGATAACCCGACACAGGTAGTAAAGGTAAATTCTCTCTATAGATCTGATGAAAGTGATATTCCTCGCTATAAGTCTGCTAGTCAATGCTTGGATGAGTTTGATAATTTTATTGTTAAACAAGAAAACTTCAATGCTTATGTTGGTAGACAATTGAAACGCAATGCTTATATGATTGAACACTTAAGTGATTATATGTCTCGAGTTAAAGGTGAACTTAAACTTATTAGTAAGCATGCTTATATGGTTACCACTCAAGTAGAACAAGTGTTTAAAGCTCAAAATGATTTGCTCAATGAATTAAATAATAAGAAAAATGATAATGTTGTTAGAGTTATGACTAGAGGTGGTAGAATGACTCAGGAACCTTTGTATCCTGAGCGCCACCCTAAGAGAATTGAGCAAGATTCTCAGAGAAATAATGTTGATGCACCTAGTCCTTCTAAAAAGAAGAAGAAGAAAAATGATAGGACTTTGCATGCTTCTAGTGAACCTGTTGTTGACACACCTGAGAATCCCAATGATATTTCTATTTCTGATGCTGAAACACAATCTGGTAATAAACATGAACCTAGTGGTAATGTTAATGATGATGTTCATGTTGATGCTCAACCTAGCAATAACAATGATGTAGAGATTGAACCTGTTGTTGATCTTGATAACCCAAAATCAAAGAATCAACGTTATGATAAGAGAGACTTTGTTGCTAGGAAGCACGGTAAAGAAAGAGAACCATGAGTTCAGAAACCCATGCCTTTTCCTCCTAAACCATCCAAGAAAAAGGATGATGAGGATTTTGAGCGCTTTGATGAAATGATTAGACCTATCTTTTTGCGTATGCGTTATACTGATATGCTTAAAATGAATCCTTATGCTAAGTACATGAAAGATATTGTTACAAATAAAAGAAAGATACCGGAAGCTGAAATTTCCACCATGCTTGCTAATTATACTTTTAAGGGTAGAATACCGAAACTAGGAGATCTAGGGGTACCAACTATACCATGCTCCATTAAAAGAAACTATGTTAAAACTGCTTTATGTGATCTTGGAGCCGGCGTTAGTGTTATTCCTCTCTCTTTATATCGTAGACTTAAATTGAATAAGTTGACACCTACTGAAATATCTTTGCAAATGGCCGATAAATCAACCGACATACCTGTCGGTATTTGTGAGGATGTGCCTGTTGTGGTTGCAAACGTTAGTATCTTAACGGACTTTGTTATTCTTGATATTCCTGAGGACAATAGTATGTCGATTATCCTTGGAAGACCCTTTTTGAATACTGCAGGGGCTGTTATTGATTGCACCAAAGGCAATGTCACTTTTCATGTTAATGGTAATGAGCATACGGTACACTTTCCGAGGAAACAACCTCAAGTTCACAGTATCAATTCTATTGGAAAAATTCTAACTATTACTATTGGAGGGTTTGAATTTCCTCTTCCTACTATTAAAAAGAAATATGATACTCTTATTGTTGGAATGTACATATCCCCGTTGAGGTAACCTAGTGCTATTCGAAAATTCTCCGGTTTCATGCGATTCGGAATGAGTTTGTTAACAAGACTTGATCAATCTTGTTAGTGGATTACTTTTGATGAGCATGAGATGGATGAAGTTAGAAAGCACAACTCTCTGTACCCTCCTTTTAATTTCTGTTATTTAGATGAAATAAAGTAAAAAAATAGTATTTTCTGTCTATTTTCTGAATTATCCTTGCAACAAAAAAATACTCCAAAAATAAAAGTTCTCCAAATGTCCCAAAAATGAAATATGATTTTTTTCTAGAATATTTAAGAATTATTGGCACTAAGAACACATCAGGGGGAGCCAGCACCTCGCCACAAGGGTCCAGGGCGCGCCCACCCCCTAGGGCGTGCCCCCTACCTCGTGGGCCCCTGGTGGCCCCCCTCCACTTATTCCAGCACCCACACACTCTTTCTTCGTCCCGAAAAATCACCAACCAGCTCAAGCACGAGTTCTAGCTCATCTTGCTGCCATTTTCGATCTCCTTGCTCAAATCTCCATTCACAAATCTACTTTGGAGGATTGTTCTTTGGTATGTGACTCCTCCAATGGTCCAATTAGTTTTTGTTCTAGTGCTTTATTCATTGAAAAATTTTGCTGCTAAGGTGACCCTGTTCTTGAGCTTGCATGTTAAATTTATATGGTCCCAAGTAGTTCTAATGCATGATATAGTCTCTAGGCACTTGTGGGAGTAGTTGCTACCAATTTTATTGAGTTTGGTTCACTTTTATTTTGAGTTACTAAAAATTTCAGAAATTTTCAGAAAATGATGAAGAGATTTTTGAGGGGCTCTTCGAGCCAAAGCTCGAAGGATAAACAAAATGAGGAGAGTAAAAAGCCCAAATTTAATCTCCCCTGCACCGCGGAGGTTCGACCGTGTGAATGGCCTTCTGATGAGTTCTTGAGAGCAGCCGGGATTCATGATGGTTTTTATCATTTGGCTGAGAATGCAGGCCTCACTGACTTCCTCCACGACCAGCTCGATCAGTATCTCCTACTCACTAATACTTTCGTGCAAAATTTTTGCTTTCATGCTAGGAAAGCACCACCTTCAGTGGAGTTTCATTTATATGATGAGGTTAAGGAGATGTCACTACATGATTTTTGTGGGGTTTGCAAGATACCCTTCGAGGGCAACATAGAGGAACCACATCGTAGTGATGTGGATGTATTTATTGATATGATTGTTGTAGGGGAAACGAGGAAGGTTTCCGATGCAAGAATCACTAGCATACACTTTCCTGTTCTACATTACTTTGCAATATTGGCTAGTAGATGCTTAATTGGTTGCGGGAACTGAGGAAACCTTAGTGCCCCTGATATTTTTATTTTGTGCCATGCTTTGTTTCGCGATAACACTTTTAGTGTAGGCGCTATTATTGCTAAACGATTAGGTCCGAGTCATACAAAGTGCTCCATCTTTGGAGGCATCTTTGCTTCACGCCTTGCTAAACACTTTAGGATACCTATCAGGCATTATGAGAAAGAGGAAAAGTTGCTGCCCCCTATTTTTCTAGATTATAAGACTATGGTAGCACATGAATTTATTGTTAAAAATAATGAGATGATGCTTAAGTATAATTTGAGATTTAATAAAACTCACAGTGAGACTATTATCTTGCCTGCACCCTCTTTGTTTAACATACTTTTAGGCACGTACCTTATCTTGTCGGGGGTCATTTACGCATACCAGAGCCAGACACCAGCTCCAGAGCTTGAGCCGTAACCACCACTTGACCCTTATCGACAGTCCTTTTATCAGTGGGATCCGAAGGAGATCGCCAACCAGTGGCACTTAGATGACACTCCTCAGTACACCGGAGAGAGTAGCTCTGACCCATGGGCATAAACCAACTTAGGCCAAAAGCCTAAGCTTGGAGGAGTACGTATTTGCCACCGACATTACATTCATGCTGACACACTCATTATAGCTGTTAGTGCTCACACTTTTTCACTGTACTATCCATGCTAGTTTATTTTCTTTTTCTCGCTTTCTTCTTGTATGTTTGAATAACTTTAAGAAAAACAAAAAAAAAATAGTTGTAGCTTTTAACTAGTTTACTTTCCATGCCTGTAGTAGTAATAATTAAAAGAAACCCCAAAAATATTTCTCGTTCTTCTTTTACTTGTTGTGAGCTTTCCCGTGTATATAGTTTTATTTCTTTGGGGGTCGAGAGCAGAAGACCACGATGAAAATGTTGAGTGGCTCTCATATGCGTTATCACTGATTTAACCAAGAGCCCATATTACCTTGTCTTCTCCCTTGAATTGAATGCTTGCAGATTCCAGCTTAGTCCAATGCACGTGCACTATTATTATTGTCCACACCGTTCGGTCGTGCAAGTGAAAGGCAATAATGACGATATATGATGGACTAATTGAGATGAGAGAAGCTGGTATGAACTCGACCTATTTTTTTGTAAATATGATTAGTTCATCGTTCCTGATTCAGCCTAATATGAATAAACATGTTTGCAATGACAATTAGAGATTATAGTTGCTTATGCCATGCTTAATTAGCTAGGAGTTTATAATAGTTTACCTTGCATGCCAACATGCTATTAAAATGGTTGTGATGTGGTTTGATAGGGTGGTATCCTCCATTGAATGATTCAAGTGGCTTGACTTGGCGCATGTTCACACATGTAGTTGAAACAACATCAACATAGCCTCCATGATATTTATGTTCATGGTGGATTATATCCTACTCATGCTTGCACTCAGTGTTGATTAATTTTAATGCATGTTCATGACTGTTGTCGCTCTCTAGTTGGTCGCTTCCCAGTCTTTTTCTAGCCTTCACTTGAACTAAGCGGGAATACTGCTTGTGCATCCAAAATCCATAAACCCCAAAGTTATTCCATATGAGTCCACCATACCTTCCTATATGCGGTACCTACTTGCCGTTCCATGTAAACTTGTATGTGCCAAACTCCAAACCTTCAAATGAAATTCTGATTTGTATGCTCGAACAACTCATGTATAAACTAGGGTTGTCTGTATCTTCCATGCTAGGCGAGTTATTCTCAAGAGGAGTGGACTCTGCTCCTCACTCATGAGAAAATGGCTGGTCACCGGGATGCCCAGTCCCATGCTCAAATCAAATCAAAATAATTGCAAACAAACTCCCCCAGGATTGTTGTTAGTTGGAGGCACCCGTTGTTTCGGGCAAGCCATGGATTGATGATTGTTGGTGGTGGGGGAGTATAAACTTTACCATTCTGTTGGGAACCGCCTATAATGTGTGTAGCATGGAAGATATCGAGATCTCTTGGTTGTTATGTTGACAATGAAAGTATGCTGCTCAGAATATTATTTATCTCTGTTTCAAAACTCGAGCTCTGGCACCTCTACAAATCCTTGCTTCCCTCCGTGAAGGGCCTATCTATTTACTTTGATGTTGAGCCATCATCCTCTTATTAAAAAGCACCAGTTGGGGAGCACCGCTGTCATTTGCATGCATTACTATTAATTTATATTGAGTATGACTATGACTGGAACTCTTTTACCATGAATTACAATGTCTAGTCAGTCCTTGATCTTCAGGGGTGCTCTGCATTTATGTTTTGCGGTCTCAGAAAGGGCTAGCGAGATACCATCTTGTTAATCATATTATGATTGTTTTGAGAAAGTGTTGTCATCCGAGTTTTATTATTATTACTCGCTACTTGATTATGCTATTGATATGAGTAAACATGAGACCTAAGTGTTATTGTGAATATGGTTAGTTCATAATCTTTGTTGAAAACTTGAGTGCTGGCTTTACATATTTACAACAACAACAGCAAACAGAGTTTGTAAAAGTTTTTCTTTATCACTTTCAGTTTGTCAACTGAATTGCTTGAGGACAAGCAAAGGTTTAAGCTTGGGGGAGTTGATACGTCTCCACGTATCTACTTTTCCAAACACTGTTTCCCTTTTTTTGGACTCTAACTTGCATGATTTGAATAGAACTAACCCGGACTGGCACTGTTTTCAGAAGAATTGCCATGGTGTTACTTTGTGCAGAAATAAAAGTTCTCAGAATGACCTGAAACTCCACGGAGATTATTTTTGGAATTAATAAAAAATACTGGCGAAAGAATCAAGACCAGGGGCCCACACCCTATCCATGAGGGTGGAGGCGCGCCCCCTGCCTCGTGGGCCCCCTGGAGCTCCACCGACCTCAACTCCAACTCCATATATTCATGTTTGGGGAGAAAAAATATCAAGGAGAAGGATTCATCGCGTTTTACAATACGGAGCCGCCTCCAAGCCCTAATCTCTCTCGGGAGGGCTGATTTAGAGTCCGTTCGGGGCTCCGGAGAGGGGAATCCGTCGCCGTCGTCATCATCAACCATCCTCCATCACCAATTTCATGATACTCACCGCCGTGCGTGAGTAATTCCATCGTAGGCTTGCTGGACGGTGATGGATTGGATGAGATTTACCATGTAATCAAGTTAGTTTTCAAAGGGTTTGATCCCTAGTATACATTATGTTCTGAGATTGATGTTTCTATGACTTTGCTATGCTTAATGCTTGTCACTAGGGCCGGAGTGCCATGATTTCAGATCTGAACCTATTATGTTTTCATGAATATATGTGAGTTCTTGATCCTATCTTGCAAGTCAATAGTCACCTACTATGTGTTATGATCCAGTAACCCCGAAGTGACAATAATCGGGACCACTACCGGTGATGACCGTAGTTTGAGGAGTTCATGTATTCACCAAGTGTTAATGCTTTGGTATGATACTCTATTAAAAGGAGGCCTTAATATCCCTTCGTTTCCAATAGGACCCCGCTGCCACGGGAGGGTAGGACAAAAGATTTCATGCAAGTTCTTTTCCATAAGCACATATGACTATATTCAGAATTTATGCCTACATTATATTGATGAACTAGAGCTAGTTCTGTGTCACCCTATGTTATAACTATGGCATGAGGAATCGCATCCGACATAATTATCCATCACTAATCCAATGCCTACGAGCTTTTCACATATTGATCTTTGCTTAGTTACTTCACCGTTGCCACTGTTACAATTACTAAAACTGCTACTGTTACCTTTTCCACTTTTACCATACTTCCATACTACTTTGCTACTAAATACATTGCTGCAGATATTAAGTTGTCCAGGTGTGGTTGAATTGACAACTCAACTGCTAATGCTTGAGAATATTCTTTGGCTCCCCTTGTGTCGAATCAATGAATTTGGGTTGAATACTCTACCCTCGAAAACTGTTGCGGTCCCATATACTTGTGGGTTGTCACTTGAGAGCACTGTTGTCATGCTGATGCATTGTGTATAGCTAATGTTGGGTTCATCATGACTGGATCTTTTCTACCATGAATTACAATGTATAGTCGCTGCTTGAACTTTGGTAGTGCTCTGCATTTATGTTTTGCGGTCTTAAAAAGGGCTAGCGAGATACCACTATTGTCATATTATATCATGGTTGTTTTGACAATGTGTTGCTATTTAAGGTATCTTATTATTACTCTCTAGTTGTTTATGTCATTGATATGAGTTAATACATTTTTTAAGAGTTATTATCGACATGGTTAGTCATAATTCTTGCTGAAAACCTGGGTGATGTTTAAGCTTATTTATGAAACAAGAGCAAAAGCGTTCATAAAAGTTTTTCTTTCTCACTTTCAGTTTATCAACTGAATTGCTTAAGGACAAGCACAGGTTTCAGCTTGGGGGAGTTGATATGTCTCCAATGTATCTACTTTTCCTAACGCTCTTCCTCTTGTTTTGGACTCTAATTTGCATGATTTGAATGAAACTAACCCCAGACTGACGTTGTTTTTAGCAGAACTGCCATGGTGTTGTTTTTGTGCAGAAATAAAAGTTCTCGGAATGGAATGAAACTTTGTGAGGAATTTTTATATCAAATAAGAGAATTTCTGGAGCCGGGACGTACCCGAGGGGGGCACCTGGGTGGGCACAGCCCACCAGGACGCGCCAGCCCCCCCCAGGCGCGCCCTGGTGGGTGCTGCCCACCTGGTGGTCCCGCTGACCCTCAAACCGACACTATAAAATCCCATATTTTCAGAAAAAAAAATCAAGGAGAAAGAATTATTGCGTTTGATGAGACGAAGCCGCCGCCGTCTCCTGTTCTTCATCGGGAGGCCACATCTGGAGTCCGTTTGGGGCTCCGGAGAGGGGGATCTTCGATCTTCGTCATCACCAACACATCTCCATCGCCAATTCCTTGATGCTCCCCACTGGGAGTGAGTAATTCCATCATAGCCTCGCTGGTCGGTGAGGAGTTGGATAAGATTCATGATGTAATCGAGTTAGTTTTTGTTAGGGCTTGATCCCTAGTATCCACTATGTTCTGAGATTGATGTTGCTATGACTTTATCATGCTTAATGCTTGTCACTTTGGGCCCGGGTGCCATGATTTTAGATCTGGACCGTTTATGTTATCACCATTATATTCATGTTCTAGATCCGATCTTGCAAGTTATAGTCACCTACTACGTGTTATGATCCGGCAACTATTTATCGTGTGTTAATGCTTTGTTCCGGTTCTCTATTAAAATGAGGCATTAATATCCCTTAGTTTCCAATAGGACCCTGCTGCCACGGGAGAGTAGGACAAAAGATGTCATGCAAGTTCTTTTCATAAGCACGTATGACTATTTACGGAATACATGCCTACATTATATTTATGAACTGGAGCTAGTGATGTATCGCCCTAGGTTATGACTGTTTCATGATGAATATCATCCAATGAGTCACCGATCCAATGCCTACGAATTTATCTTATACTGTTCTTGCTAAGTTACTATTGTTGCTAATGATACTGTTACTGCTACAATATCACTGCTATTACTGTTACTTTTACCGTAACTACTGCTGCTAACATCAAAACTATCATACTATTGTGCTACTAATCACTTTGTTGCAGATAATTAATCTCCAGGTGTGGTTGAATTGACAACTCAGCTGCTAATACCTTCAAATATTCTTTGGCTTCCCTTGTGTCGAATCTATAAATTTGGGTTGAATACTCTACCCTTGAAAACTGTTGCGATCCCCTATACTTGTGGGTTATCATCGCTATACGAGAAACCCTAGGGAGGAAGGAAAGTGCATGCGGCGGCTCGCGAACCGAGGTATCTACATGCAACGACGGAGCGAGCGACGTAACGGGTTCAGCAGCTTGGGTCTCCAAATGAGCCATATACCTAGTTTCATCAGAGCCCACGACTGCAGAAACAACCGATAGCCCTTCCTGGCCCAATAGCAAGTTCAAAAGATCCCTTCTGGCTGCTCGAACCTCATCGACCGCAGGAGCCACCGGCGGTGGTGGTACCAACGACCGCCCCTTCTTCCCCTTCTCCCTCTTAGTGACCAGAGTCCAAGACTCCGATAAAATGTCGGAAAAGGTCCTCGGCGAAAGGCTGACCTTAGGGATCGGTCCGATCCATGGTTTCACACGCGACGGCGGCGATCTTCTGCAGCCGATCTTCTTCTCGAGCTCGCTCTTCCGAAGATGAACAGGGCGCTCAGAAGATATATATTACCTCCGACGGTTTCGACACCGCCCCCGTAGACGCCACCGTCTTGCATTCCTCCTCCGAGAGAACCACCACATCGTCTTCGTCGTCCTCATCAACATCTGCCAGTACCGAACCTGCCTCCAATCCATGGATCTGGCTTCACGTCATCGGAATCCGCCGACAAATCGACGAGATCAATCGGATCCATGGTATCGCAAACAATCTGCACACAATGAACCATAACAACATCATATACGTCAATACGTAAGCACAAACCTACCGAGATCCGGACGTCGTTCGCCAGGTAATCGCCGGCAAGGATATCGTTCTCCTGATCCCGCACTGTCATCCAGCACGATTGAAGATTATGGTGAAGATTTCATTCGAGCCAATCCCTGGACCCACGAATGTCGACAAATTGAACCCTCCACCGCTCCGGATCTGCCCCAGCCAAACACGCCCCATCTTGAGTGAGCACACCCAAGGTGGTGGATCCACCTAGATCCACAAACGCCGACCTCATCAGCCCCGCCGTTGGCCCCGGCGGCGGCATTGAGGAGGGCGGCGGCTCAGGTGGTGGTGGCTCGGACGCAGCCTCTTCGCCCATCAGGTTGATGCGTGCGTTTTTAGCGTCTTGTGTCTTCCTTTTAGCATATCACCAGATATGTTCTCCGTGTCTTACGACCTGCAAAGTTTCAGTAGTATCCTGCATTTTACATAGGAGTACTAGCCAATCAAGAAGCCGCCAATATCAAGAATCAGCATCCAACTATGAGGATTCCAAAGGTAGGAGAAGATGGCAAAGGCACCGTCAATGGTACTATGGTAGTGACCCCGCACAGGGCACAAAAGTTATTGCCTGCAGCTAGCTAGGCTATACTGTCAGTGGACGATCACATAAGAGAATGTGTGACTTTCATGTTTGCTCGGCGTGCGGTGAGTACGCCGGTGCTCGTCCATCTCACGATGCTGTTGTTGTCGTGCTACTTTGTCAAAGTGTGTCGTGCCGAACGCATTACCGTAGCGCTTTTCCTTCTGCCTCCTTTCCTAACAAAAGCTTGGGGTTCCTCCGCCTCTCGCCGGCGTCGCCGCCGGTCCGCCTCGTCTTCGGTGGTCTTAGAATTATGGCGGCGCGGTGGATCCCGATCTTTACCGGCGGGAGGGCTTCGTTTTTATATGTTTTCTCGAGTTTTGTTAGGATTTGTGTCCTGCTAAGAAAGACGAGACGCAGCAGCTTCCTGTAGATGGAATAAAATTCTCCCCCTAGCCCCCGTCTCGGTGGTGTGTCTAGCATCATCGGTGGATGTGTGGAGGCGACTCCGGGGGATCTATCCATGATGGATTTGCTCGGATTTGGTTGTACTTCGTCTATGTTTGTGTGTCTTCAAGTTGGATCCTTCCGATCTACTCTACTCTTTCTCGGCGGCGGTTGTTGTTCTGCTGCGGTGCTTTTATTGAGCCTTAGCACGATGACTTCCTAACTGTCTACTACAATAAGTTTTGCCTGATTCTGGCGACGGAGAGCAATGACGGTGACGCGTCTTCGACTCGGTTCAGTGTTTGTTGTCGTCGCTAGGTGGTCTACGGATCTGGATGTAATTTTTATTAATTTTAGTTTTTGTTATACGGTCATAATTAAAGATGAATAGATTGAAAGTCTTCTCAAAAAAAATGTGTCGTGCCAATTTTCGTGATACCGTTGCAGTCTTCTCAGCGGAAAAGAGGCACTAGCTGGTGGGGAACGAGATGTTTTCATATGGCCATCTCCTTTCAACGTGTTTGGTTACATTTTTAGTGGTGCCTAGTCCAGTGAAGCCCGTCTCAATGGAGCCTGTTTAAGGATAGACATGTTGTGAGCTGTATTTTGCATGTTATTTGGTAGGCTGCATCAAGCTCAACTGCATCCTTCTTGTAGTGTAACTTACACTAGGCCGAGCTTGCATCTGGAAAAACAGTCAATTTGAGCGTTCCCCATGGGGCTGGCTAAGAGCGCTTTAAGTTTCGTGCGAGCCAGTTTTTGCGTGCAGACCAGGCAACCAAACAACTATGTATTTAGCCCGCCAGAGTCTGGTTGCGCTTGATGTAACCTACCAAACGCGTCATTTTGAACGTGATGCTCTGCCATCGTTCTACCCGCTTGTCTCTTGGTTTCCTAAGTACGGTGCATCTTATTTCTACTGTAGATGTTATGTCAGTTGATTGAACCTAGCCACACCCTATTACGCCTTTTCTTGTTAATGTAGAAATTTCTTAGTAGTTTCTAACTAATATTCACTTTGTCCCATAATATAAGAGTGTTTTTGACACTGCTTTGTATTTTAGTAATAGGTAGATTGGTTGATTGATCTGCTAATACTAACTGATAGTTCCGCTATACATACATTAAGCAAAGAAATAGCACATATCTCAAAAAATGGTATACTCCCTCCGTTTGAAAATAAGTGTCTTTAATTTAATACAAATTTAGTATAAAGTATCAGCAACATTTATTTTGGGATAGAGAGAGTATGAAATAATCAACGGTGTCGAGCGTAGGTGCCGGTGGACGGTCGAGAGCAACATTTTCCGATTTCGGCTGATGGATAGCGACTTTGAGTGCGCTGCATGACTTAGCAGCCATGAGCATATGTTGTTTCGCCAAAAAAAAAAAAAACATAAGCATATGTTCGACGTAGACGTACCACTTGCTCGCGTCGTTGGTTGGAGTCTTGTCAAATGTATGCATGCATCCAGAGATCTTCTAAAAACTCATATACAGTGCTGCTGGAAGCATAGACGAGACCGGCACCAAGATTTGGAGCCATAGGGGTGATGCTTGTGTGCGATGCGAGAACCCACGGCTGCTGGCCCGCGTGTGTAGGGCTATTGTCAAGGCACCCGTAAAACTTCCAACTCAGCAGCACGAGCGAGGAATCTTTGGAGGACTATAAACCCACGTCTGCTAACCAAGTAGAGTAGGTGCTAGCACTTCAAACACAACAGCATGAAGGTCTTGTCAGTGTCGCAGCTCTTTCCCTGTGTTCTCTTCCTCACCATCTTGTTCGCTTGGCCGGCCACCGAGTCGGCGACCAGCCCCGTGACCATGCGCGCCGACCTTACCCACGCGGACAGCGGCCGCGGCTTCACCAGGCGCGAGCTTCTCAGCCGGATGGCCGCCCGGTCAAAGGCCCGCGTGGCCAGCCTGCACTCCTCCGCCTCTCCCGGCGCGGTGACCGCGCCGGTGGCCCGAGGCACCGTCGGCAGAGACGACATCAGTTCCGAGTACCTCATCCACGTCAGCATCGGCACGCCGCGCCCGCAGCGCGTGGCACTGGAGCTGGACACCGGCAGCGACCTTATCTGGACGCAGTGCGCTTGCGTGGACTGCTTCGACCAGCCGTTCCCGGTTCTCAACACCTCCGCCTCCCGCACCCTCCGTGATGTCTCGTGCTCAGACCCTCTCTGCACGCGGGGCGGCCTCCCGCTCTCTCGGTGCGCCGTCAAAGACAACTTCTGCTCGTACGCCTACTACTACGGCGACGGATCCGTCACAATGGGTAAGATCGTCGAGGACACTTTCACATTCAAGGCGCCCCACAACAAGTGCGGCACGGTCGCCACCGTGTCGAACCTCCACTTTGGCTGTGGCATGGACAACAAAGGCACCTTCATATCGAACGAGTCTGGCATCGCCGGCTTCGGCCGCGGCCCGATGTCTCTGCCGTCGCAGCTCAAGGTGCACAGATTCTTCCACTGCTTGACAACCATTGTAGAGTCCGGGACCAGCCCGGTGTTCCTGGGCACGCCTGACAACCTCGAAGCGCACGTCACGGGGCCCATCCAGTCCACCCCGTTCGTCCCAAACATTGGGAGTGCGCTCAGCTCGTTCTACTACCTTTCACTCAAAGGCATCACCGTCGGCAAGACGCGCCTGCCGTTCGACGCGTCGGCGTTCGCGCTCAAGCGCGATGGCTCCGGGGGGACAATCATCGACTCGGGCACGAGCATCACGATCTTACAGCGGGCCATGTTCCGAAGCCTCCGGCAGGCGTTCGTGTCGTAGGTGCCGCTACCCATCGCTAACGGCTCCACCGACGCCGACAGCATGCTGTGCTTCGACGTCGCCCCGAAGAAGAAGGTGCCTGCCGTGCCGAACCTAGTCGTCCACCTGGAGGGCGCGGACTGGGACCTGCCTCGGGAGAACTACGTGCTGAATATCGACGACGACGACGGCACAGGCGGCGGGCTGTGCGTGGTGATCTATTCGGCGGGCGAGAGCGACTGGACGATTATAGGCAACTTCCAGCAACAGAACATGCATATTGTCTACGACCTGGAGAGGAACAACATGGTCTTCGCGCCCGCGCGCTGCGACAAGTTGTGACTGAACGCGCACTTTCATGCGTGCATGTATGCTTCAGCGCCCGTGTACTGTGTACAGTTCTACTACATACGTACTGGTTCTAAGTAAAAAGAGTGTCGTGGTTTTGTCACAGGCGACTAAAATTTAACATCCCGCCCTCTCTGTATAGTGGTTTTGCACGGTTTTGGATTTCGTTTTGGAGATTTTACCGGGCCGGGGCGAAATGGGCGAAATTCGTCTTTTCGGATTTTTTTTCGGAAAGTTTCGGACGAAAATTACAAACTAAATTTCAAATTTTGAACAAAATTTGACCATAACTTCAAAATAAACCTGAACAAAATATCTTTATTTGTCCAGTATTAGCCATACAACAAAATCTAGTACTGGAATCTATGCATGAACCTCATATGGCCAGGCTCCATTGCTGTCGTCGACATGGTTGCCCCGTGCACAGGGCAAACCACGGCCAGGACCTTCACCCTCCATGAATGGGAAAGAGAAGAACGCTGGGCGGAGGAGTTCTTGAGGAGGAGGAGGAGGCTGGGAGGACGTGGAGCGCTCGAGGAGGAGGAGGTTGGGAGGAGGCGGCGCTGCCTCGCCTCCATGGGTCGGCTGCAGCCGCCGCACATGAGTGGAGATGGGGAAAACGAAATTTAGTGTTAGGGAAGGCTCGCTGGCAGTTTATACGCTACTGGGAGACGTCTGTGGGCTATTTTGGACCTTGGGCTGGGCTGAAACATCATAAATGGGCGAATTTTTTGACCGGTTTGCCCAATTACCGGGCCCAAACGGGATGGACGAATTTCGGACGGATTTCGTTTTTTTCGGACGAAATTCCTATCACCCAGGTGTAGTTATCCTTATGTGAGTTTTGTATATTGTATGTAGTATCTATCAAACTAAGAGTACGTACGTATTGTATGCAATATATAAGAATCCTTAGATAATATAGTAGTATATACCACTATCTAAAAATAAGTGTCAACCTTAGTACAACTTTGCGAATCAATTTGTGGTTGAATGGTTAGAGGGACTGTGGTATCTCCATCCCACCAGGGTTCAAATCCTGGTGCTCGCATTTATTTCTGGATTTATTTCAGGATTTCCGATGATATGCCGGCTCAGTCTTTCGGAGGTGCTCATAGGGGTAGGGTGTGCGTGTGCGCGTTCACAGGGGTGAGTATATGCACGTGTATATGAGCGCTTGCGTGTGTACTGTGTTATCAAACTTAGTACAACTTTGTATTAAAGTTCGTATAAAGTTGAGACACTTGTTTTGAGACCGAGGGAGTACTTCTTAGGTAATATGTACCATATTTTGATTATACTTTTTTTAATACAAATATGTATTTCACAAACATAACAAAAACTATGAGCTTACATGCAACTTTTTTGTGCAACTTGCATTGAAATATCTTAGATATAATATAAAATAATATAAACATACTTAGAATGATAAAATAGTATGTACTATCACATGATAGTATATGGGACATGAGCGTAACTATCCCGGATGGTAGTATATACCACATGAGGGTTTCTACGTACCAGCGGTAAGAAAATGGCTACGTACGCACCAGTGCCCTCGTGTCATATTTTGTAGTGCTAAGTTGTTACCAGGCCGAACAAATGTTCTCAGGCCACGAAAACTATTGTAGTATCAAAGTAAAGGAGACAAAAAAAAGACACAAATAATTCTTTTAGATCTATTGCAATGTGGGAGACCCACTTATATACATGTTGAAGGGTATGTTGGGGAGACATCTCTTCCCCAACAGACACCTCCCGCCCGGGAGGCATCCCTCCCATACAATTGATCACATGTTTTTATTTCTCAACACTCCCCCTTGATCAATTCGTCATATGTATATTGCAAACTGTAAACTCCTCCAGAAACCCTGTGGGGAAAATTAAGGAAAAACCTTATACTAATATGCCATCAAAAACTTCTTTAAAACCCAGTGGAAAAAAATATAAGGAGAAACCAATATGGCATATATCCGCACTTGTATTTATATTGTCTCATTAAAAACCTCATATGAGAAACGATCATGGAAAACTCATAAAGAGAAAAGGAGTACAATATGAGTGATTTGAGGATCACCAACGGGTTATAACTTGGGATTTTACTCCCCCTGAACTTTGCAAACCTCAAGAATATATCTCATACCAATTTCACGAACCTAGTTCTAGAATATAAACATCGATAGAGATATTGTGAATATCACAATAATCTGTTTGCATATTATCCTCTTACATTTCTGTAATTCACAAGGATAAATATATTCCATAATCAATACAAGTGACATTATCTTGGTAGATAATGATAATCTCCACGTGATTTCACATGTGGCCAATCATTCTATAAAGTCATCCACATTTTCTGATGCTTCAAATAAAATAGAATGATCACTGGAAGGACTCGTTCATAGTCTATTCTGAATACTTCCTTCAAAATACTCTTCCAGCAAACCCAGTCTTTGATATGGCATTATGAGATCAGATAATTAGCCACTATCAATATATCAACCCATGGTTCCATCTTGATTTTCCGAATGAAATTGATCGAGACCCTTTGTGCCCTGGATATATCCCACGATATTCCTTACACAAACCTTATACCTTTCAGGGAATTGCACTCTCAATAAATTGCCAAAAACTATAGTGGCAGGCCTGACATATTTTGCAAGATATATGAGTGATTCGATGGTACTTAGATACGGCAATTCATGCTCCTCTATCACTTCACCATCTCCCCTATGTCTCAAGGATCTTTATCCTATATTAGGTATAATATGACCATATGTGTCTTTGATATAATATATCCATATCGAATTTCTCTAATACTTTCGGATATATGGAGATTGATATCTTAGGGGGATATGCTCAAATCATAAATTTAGCATAATTTGGTTTAACCCAAATATCCGTCTTAACATGATTGTGCGTACTTCATGTCTTATATAGACTTTGATGATAAGATCATCGACACCACAAATTAAGGTGATGTAAAATCCAATCCAGGATTTCTTCATGAATACACGTCAACAATCATTAGTATGAGAGTAATCCTTATCAAGGAATAACTCACTTAGTCGGTCGCACCACACTATTCTCCGACTACTTCAAGTCATAGAAGGACTTCAGAAGTTCCACACATGCATGTTGCGATTTACCTTTGGAGTCAGAATATTAAGCCATTTAATGACTTCAATATATATATATATATATATATATATATATATATATATATATATATATATATATATATATATATATATATATATATATATATATATATATATTGACCCATGGGAGTATGTAGACATTACATACATCAACCGTATGGATCTAAACTGCCATTAACATTCAGTATCGAAACATAATTCCACTCGTACCAAGAAGGTATGCTACATCGTAACCGACGTCGGGTCTCTGCGAAAAACCCTTGTGCTACAAACCTCGCTTTCTCACCACCTCATTTATTTTTGTTTTCAAACAAAAATTCACTTCTCTTCCCTCTGGAAGATACTTATGAAGAGCATGTTTTACAATGGTAAATACCTCTCTTTGATGAGCGAGTGTCACCCTTCCTTAATTGCTTCCATTCATTTGAACCAATATAAGTGCAACAACATTCTCCATGGATTTGGTTCAGGGCCCAAAAGAATTCTAGCAATTCTCGAGAAGAATTTTATATCGACATATGTAGACTTTCTCATATACGATTCTCATGAATCAATATCATTGTGGAATTCTTATTACGCCTCTTAACTCCTTGCGACACTACAAAAAAAACACATCCGTGACATTTTGGGCCGAACGGATTTTTTTTGTCATACTTATGACACTTCTATGACGATAATTGTGACAAAACCTGGTATCATCATAGATGTGGTGGGCTCCTACTTCTATGACAAAAAAATCATGACAGAAAATGGGCTTTTCATCCTGGGAGGGCCGGAGACGCAGCTGCATGACATTCTTTTGGCCGTCCATGACGGGAAAAAACCGTAGTAGAAGCGAGGGCGAGGAAAATATCGGGGTGTTCCCGGTTACGGTGGGTGCTCGGGGCCGAGCGATGCACGGAGGTTTGCATGTTTCTCTCGTACACGCACGCACGTGGGTGCGAGGCGATGGGCTCTAACTGAAGCCGAGCGAATGCACTGCAGGCTACGCGTTACTGAACCCGAGTGATCGATCGATGGCTGTTAACTGAACCCGATCGAGTGATTCCTTCGCTACTGCTGCTAACTGGAGCCGATTGATGCTGCCTTTGGATGAACAGTGAGTGTTGCAGGGAGGTTTGGATGAATAGTTCCCGGTGGGGGTGGATGAACAGGACCCCGTGGTGTTGCCTCTGGATGAACAGGACCCCAATCGATCGAGCCGGTTGGGGCTGGATGAACAGGACCACGTGGAGGGCTGGATGAACAGGACGACCCCGTGGGGGGCTGGATGAACAGTAGAAGGTGGAGGGGTGGATGAACAGTAGAAGGTGGAGGGGTGGTTGAATAGGAGCCCATGGAGAGGGCTGGTTGAACAGTAGCTGGTGGAGTAGCATGCGGTGGAGGCTGGATGAACAGGAGCCCATGGATGAACAGTCACAGGTGGAGGCTGGAGGAGGTCGACGGTGGATGAACAGTAGCCCGTGAAGGTTGGAGGAGGTCGACGGTGAAGATGAAAAGTATCCCGTGGAGTCCCATTTTGTGGTATACCACACCCCTCCCGATGAACAGGACCTCCGTTTCAACCGTAGTGCTCCAACACAAGTCCGTTTCATCTGTTTTGCGGTATGCCACACCCCTCCCGATCAACAGGACCCCGTTTCGACCGTAGGAGGTCCAACACAAGTCCATTTCCTCTGTTTTGCGGTATGCCAGACCCCTCCTGATGAACAGGATCCCGTTTCTAACATGGCCGGTCAAACACAAGGTCGTTTCCTCCGTTCTGCGGTACGCCAGGCCTCGTTTCCATCGGTTGTTCCGTCCAAGCCCTCCCGATGAACACGACGACGCATTCTGTTCTGACGCAGCCGGTTGGCTCCCCATGAACACGACGACGATGATGTTTCTCTGTTCTAACCCAGCCATGTACATGAGCCCTGGCCGTACGCATGCACGAGTAGGCGTTCGAGACCCCGCCCGTATGTACGTACGTGGCCGTATTTTCTTTCTAGCACCCTGGCCGCTGTACGTACGTGTACATGCTACGTGCGCGCCTCTACTACGACACGTGCGCGCCTCTACATCGACCAGTATGTACATACACGTTCGCAACCAGAATGACAACGCTACTTACGCTTCGACCAGGTGGGTCCCGACTGTCAGGCACTTCCTTGCGTGCGAAGATGTAGCTGGTGGGTCCCAGCAGTCAGGGGGCGACTTTTTTTGCCCGTAATATGGACGCACTTCCTTGCGTGCGAATATGTAGCTGGTAGGTCCCAGCAGTCAGGTGGGAACGTTTTTCTTACGAAATATGGTGGCCCGTCCGGTGGGTCCCTGCTGTCAGGTGGAGGAATCATTATTTTTCCGCGTAATAAGGAGGCACTTCCTTGCTGCAACCGTGGACCCAGCTGTCAGCCTCTCCACGTACAGTCCACGTCCGATGGAAGTCGTTCCTTGACCACGTTGACCATGCCGCGCCGAGAGCACCAGGGCGGTGGACGACGGAGAGGCCTAGGAAGGGGACGACGTGAAGCCGGGGAAGACGCGACAGTGGAAGCCCACGCGAAGAGGAGTACGAGGGTTCACTGGTTCGGCTGCGGTGTGAGGCTGCCGTCGCAGCAGGGCCTGGCCAGCGGTGGGAGTAGTAGGGTGCGGTGAGGCCTCCACGGCAGCACAGCCGGCCACGGGAGGCAGGAGCAGGTGGCACGACCGGCGCTGCTTTAGGCGGCTGGAGCAAGAAGACCAGAGGTTGAAGAAGCACTACGGCCGTTGGATGAACATCGTACGGTAACTGGAGCTAGAATTGTTCATATTGACTAAGTTGACAAAGCCCTTCATCCCGTCAACTTAGGAGGCCCACAATTTAGCATCCCACTATGCTGGGTCCCAGCTAGCAGGGGGAGTATTCATTTTTTATGCGTAATAAGGAGGCACTTCCTTGCGTGCGAAGATATAGCTGGTGGGTCCGACCTGTCAGTGGGGGGAATGTTTTTTTCCTGAAATACAGAGGCCCTTCTGGTGGGTCCCAGATGTCAGCTCGAGGAATCATTATTTTGCGCGTAATAATGAGGCATTTCCTTGTGTGCGGCCATGGATCCAGCTGTCAGCCTCTCCACGTACAGTCCATGTCCGATGGAAGTCGTTCCATGACTACGTTGACCATGCCGCGCCGAGAGCACCAGGGAGGTGGATGACGGCGAAGCCTAGGAAGGGGACGACACGGAGACAGGGAAGACGCAGAGCCAAGGAAGACGCGGCAGTGGATGCCCACGCGGAGAGGAGTACCAGGGTTCACTGGTTCGGCTGCGGTGTGAGGCTGCCGTCGCCGCAGGGCCTGGCTAGCGGTGGGAGTAGTAGGGGGCGGTGAGGCCTCAACGGCAGCACAACCGGCCACTAGAGGCAGGAGCAGGCGGTCTCGCCAGTGCTGGTTTGGGTGGCTGGTGCAAGAAGAGCAGCGATTGAAGAAGCAGCATGACCATTCGATTCAAATCTAGCGGTTACTGCTGCTAGAATCATTTGTTGACGAAGTTGACAAGCCCTACGTACGCGTCAACTTAGTAGGCCCACAGGTCAGCCTCCCAACCGGTGCGCCCCAGATGTCAGTGGGAGGAATCATTTTTTCGCGTAATAAGGAGGTAGTTGATTGTGTGCGGCCAGGCCAGCGGAGGGAGTAGGATGGGCCGAGGAGCCTGCACGACATCACAGCGGGCCACAAGAGGAGGGAGCAGGCAGTTCCGCCGGCGCTAGTTTAGGCGGCTGGAGCAGGAAGATCAAAGATTGAAGAAGCACATCAGCCGTTGGATGGACATCCAACAGTCACTGCTGCTAGAATCGTGTGTTGACTGAAAAAGCCTTGCGTAAACAAGTCAGCCTCAAAATCTGTGGCGTGTACAACCCATTTGCTATTATTTTTATAATCTTTACTCATTTTCTAATTCATATGGAATTTATTGCAACCCGTTTTCCATTTTTAGAATTGCTGCCCATTTTCTGGTCAGTACCAGGGTTAAAAAATAACTAAATATGTGCGAAATTTTGAAAATTCGCAATATTTTGCTGGGGAACAAAATATTCTTAATCCAAAAATTAGTAGTTGTACTAAAACAAATTTAAAAATAAATTAGTACTATGTCATGTTAAATCCAATGAAATACTACAAAATATCAGTGAAGAACAAAAAAAAAGAAACTATTATCCCATTTGCTATAATTTTTTTGGAATTTTCAATCCCTTTGATATTACTTTTAACAGACACTGACCATACTCTTTGGCTAGGCCGGAATGCATCCCTCCTTGTCTTGAAAGATTTGCAGCCCAGTAAGTCGGAGAAAACAAATAGGCCTAGGTTGGGTATTCTTCAAAAAGAAATATTGGGCTACCTATTTTCCCAAAGGAAAAACTGATGGGCTGGTCATGTTGTTAGATGGGCCACCGAGACCGCACAACCCAGTTTATAGCCTGCTCCTCCGAATTACTACTCAAAAAAAAGTTGTGCAATACTGTCGTTAATTGACTATACGTTGAAAATGATGTGGGTCCCAGATATCAGTAGGGTGGATTAGAGTAAAAAATGAGGGGTGCATCTGAGTAGTAAAAGAGGTGCTTGCTTGTGTTCGGGAGTGGACCTAGTGAGTCTGTACTGTCATGCTCACAACTACAGTTCTCTCCCGATTCACTATGGTGACGGGGACCGTTTCGAAAGAAAACTATGTTGATAGGGCCGGACAGCAGCGTCGCGGCGAGCACACCAAGGCGGACGATAAAGTGTTGTCGCCAATGTGTTGGGCTGGGTTGGACGTTCTTATTGAAAAATAAAAATGGACCGGAACTATATACAACATTGACTACGATTTGCATGGGTCCGCTGGTTGCAGGAAGAAATTGCTGGGAGAAAGAAGACTGGTCGCTATCTTTGCCTAAGAATAATATCGACTGAATGTAATGACACTATCATAGGAAATAATATCCTCCTGTTAAATCCCCGATACTAGCCATAGATGCATCAAAATAAGCAAACAACACACGAAAAACAGAATCTGTCAAAAACAGAACAGTCTGTAGCAATCTGTAACTTTCGAATACTTCTAGAACTCTAAAAATCCTACCAAAATAGGAAGGCCTGGGAAATTTGTCTATTGATATACTGCAAAAAGAATCAATGCAAAAGCACGTTTCTGTGATTTATTAGATTTTTTCTCATGAGCGCAAAACTTTCTGTTTTTCAGCAGAATCAAATTAACTATCACCGTAGGTTATCCTATAGGTTCTACTTGGCACAAACACTAATTAAAACATAAAACCACATATAACAGAAGCTAGATGAATTATTTATTACTAAACATAAGCAAAAAGCAAGGAACAAAAATAAAAGTCATGGAAACCTAGCACATCACATAAAGTTTTCGGAATCGTGGAAACACTAGCACCCAAATCACATAAAGCATAGCGTTCATGATCTTTAATTTTAACTTTAATAGTAGGTTCCCACTCATCATAAAGTTTTCTAGGTATAGAAACTTCCAATTCAAGTTTTTCCTCATAAGATTGCATCAAAGCATCAACAATATGTTTGGTAAAAGCTTTATTTTGACTATAAGCATGTGGAGAATTCAACACGGATTGCAACAAGGAAATACAATCTATTAAAGAACAACTATCATAATTAAATTCCTAGAAATCCATAATAGTGGGTTCATTGCTATGTAAAGTTTTGACCTCTTCAATTCCACTTTTACCAAATTTAGCATCAAAATCTAAAAACTCTGAATCATTGGGACGCCTTTTAACTAAAGTTGACTCATCTCCAGTCCCATCATTATCAAGATTCATATTGAAAAACAAAGATTTAATAGGGGACACATCAATAACTTTTAGATCTTCATCATTATTTTCATGGAAACTAGAAGAACACGCTCTTACAAAGCAATCTTTCTTAGCACACATCCTAGTTCTTTCCTTGCACTCATCAATGAAATTTCTCATGGCTTTGAGAGACTCATTGATATCATGCTTAGGTAGAATAGATCTAAGTTTCAAAGAATAAACATCAAGAGAGAGTCTATCAACGTTCCTAGCCAATTCATCAACTTTAAGCAATTTTTCTTCAAGCAAAGCATTGAAATTCTTTTGACAGATCATAAATTCTTTAACACTATTCTCAAAATCAGAGGGCATCTTTTAAAATTTCCACAAGAGTTGTTGTAGGAATTACCATAATTATTAGAGGAGTTACTAGGAAACGGCATGGGATTAAAGTTTCCTCTATACGCGTTGTTACCAAAATTATTCCTACCAAAAAAATTCACATCCATAGATTCATTATTATTCTCAATCAAAGTAGACAAGGGCATACCATTAGAATCAATAGGAGCACTCTTAATAGCAAACAATTTCATAAGTTCATCCATCTTTCCACTCAAAACATTAATCTCTTCTATAGCATGCACTTTTTTACTAGTAGATCTTTCGGTGTGCCATTGAGAATAATTAACCATAATATTATCAAGGAGTTTAGTAGCTTCTCCTAAAGTGATTTCCATAAAAGTGCCTCCCGCGGCCGAATCTAAAAGATTTCTAGAAGCAAAATTCAATCCGGCATAAAATTTTTGTATGAACATCCATAATTTAAACCATGTGTAGGACAATTGCGAATCATTAATTTCATTCTTTCCCAAGATTGGGCAACATGCTCATGATCAAGTTGTTTAAAATTCATAATATCATTTCTAAGAGAGATAATCTTAGTGGGAGGAAAATATTTAGAGATAAAAGCATCTTTGCACTTATTCCAAGAATCAATACTATTTTTAGGCAAAGATGAAAACCAAGTTTTAGCACGATCTCTAAGTGAAAACGGAAATAACTTCAATTTAACAATATAATTATACATATCTTTCTTCTTTTGCATATCACACAAATCAACAAAGTTGTTTAGATGAGTAGCGGCATCTTCACTAGGAAGGCCGGAGAATTGATCATTCATAACAAGATTCAACAAAGCAGCATTGATTTCACAAGATTCAGCATCATTAAGAGGAGCAATCGGAGTGCTAAGAAAATCATTATTATTGGTATTGGAAAAGTCACACAATTTGGTATTATCTTGCGCCATCGTGACAAGCAATCCAAGCACACAAAAGGAAAGCAAAAGAGAGGGGAGAACATGAAAGAGAGGGCGAATAAAACGGCAAGGGTGAAGTGGGGGAGAGGAAAAAGAGAGGCAAATGGCAAATAATGTAATGCGAGGGAGATGAGTTTGTGATGGGTACTTGGTATGTCTTGACTTGAGATAAGACCTCCCCGGCAACAGTGTTATAAATCCTTCTTGCTACCTCTTGAGCATGCGTTGTTTTTTCCCTTGAAGAGGAAAGGGTGATACAGCAAAGTAGCGTAAGTATTTTCCTCAGTTTCTGAGAACCAAGGTATCAATCCAGTAGGAGGCTCCTCAAAAGTCCCTCGCACCTACACAAACAAACAAGAACCTCACAACCAACGCGATAAAGGGGTTGTCAATCCCTTCACGATAACTTGCAAAAGTGAGATCTGATAGAGATAATAAGATAAGATAAATACTTTTGGTATTTTTATGATATAGATTGGAAAGTAAAAGATGCAAATAAAAGTAGATGGGAAACTTATATGATAAAAGATAGACACGAGGGCCATAGGTTTCACTAGTAGATTCTCTCAAGATAGCATAAGTATTACGGTGGGTGAACAAATTACTATCGAGCAATTGATAGAAAAGTGCATAGTTATGAGAGTATCTAGGCATGATCATGTATATAGGCATCACGTCCGCAACAAGTAGATCGAAACGATTCTGCATGTACTACTATTACTCCACACATCGACCGACTCCTGCCTGCATCTAGAGTATTAAGTTCATAAGAATAGAGTAACGCATTAAGAAAGATGACATGATGTAGAGGGATAAACTCATGCAATATGATATAAACCCCATCTGTTTATCCTCGATGGCAACAATACAATACGTGCCTTGCTGCCCCTGCTGTCACTGGGAAAGGACACCGCAAGATTGAACCCAAAGCTAAGCACTTCTCCCATTGCAAGAAAGATCAATCTAGTAGGCCAAACCAAACTAATAATTCGAAGGGACTTGCAAAGATAACCAACCACACATAAAAGAATTCAGAGAAGATTCAATTATTTCTCATAGATAAACTTGATCATAAACCCACAATTCATCGGATCTTGGCAAACATACCGCAAAAAGAGTTACATCGAATAGATCTCCAACAAGATCGAGGAGAACTTTGTATTGAGTTTCAAAGAGAGAGAAGAAGCCATCTAGCTAATAACTATGGACCCGAAGGTCTGTGGTAAACTACTCACAACTCATCGGAGAGGCCTTGGAGATGATGTAGAGGCCATCCATGGTCGATTCCCCCTCCGACGGAGCGCCGGCGAAGGCTCCAAGATGAGATCTCACGGATACAGAAGGTTGCGGCGGTGGAATTAGGTTTTCGTGGTGCCCCTGGATGTTCTCGGGGTACGTGGATATATATAGGAGGAAGAAGTAGGTCAGTTGAGCCACGAGGGGCCCATGAGGCAGGGGGCGCACCCCCCCTTATGGCGCACCGGCCACCCTCATGGCCGCCTCGTTCGCTGCTTGACATCCACTCCAAGTCTCCTGGTTTGCATTTGTTCCAAAAAGATCGCTCCCGAAGGTTTCATCTCGTTTGGACTCTGTTTGATATTCCTTTTCTGCAAAACACTGAAATAGGCAAAAAACAACAATTCGGGTTGGGCCTCCAGTTAGTAGGTTAGTCCCAAAAAATGATATAAAAGTGTAAAGTAAAGCCCATAAACATCCAAAACAGGTAATATAATAGCATGGAACAATCAAAAATTATAGATACGTTGGAGACGTACCATAGTGCAGTGTTAATCGAAGGAAGGGGGATCAATCGCGGGGCATAGACCTCCACGAGCATCCAGCTGCCATGACCATCGACGAGCACCATCCAATACGTGTTCATGCCGACCCAGTACATATCGGTAATGTAGTTGAGGGTGACGGGGATCGGATCGCAGTCAAGGGGGTTGATGCTTGCCGCCCTATGATCGTTATGCTACATGACACACCGTTTCTAAAGATCAGGCAGCATCAGCAAGCAAGGAGCTGGCTTAAAAAGCTCCGGCCTGAGGGCTTTGAGTAGACGGTACAGCCCCGATGAGCACGCGGCGAGCGGCATGTCATACGTATCCGTCGTATTTATAATTTTTGATTATTCCATGCCAATATTCTTCAACTTTCATATACTTTTGGCAACTTTTTATACTATTTTTGGGACTAACATATTGATCCAGTGCCCAGTGCCAGTTCCTGTCTGTTGCATGTTTTATGTTTCCAAAAACCCCATATCAAACGGAGTCCAAACGGGATAAAAACGGACGGAGAATTTGGAATATTTGTGATTTTTGGGAAGTAAAATCAACGCGAGACGGTGCCCGAGGGGGCCAGGAGATAGGGGGCCGCGCCCCAGGGAGGTAGGCGCGCCCTAGACTCTCCTGGGGCCCCTGTAAGCCAGTTGGCGCTCTTCTTTTGCTGCAAGAAAGCTAATTTTATGAGAAAGATCTGGGCGAAAGATTCACCCCAATCGGAGTTACGGATCTCCAGATATAAAAGAAATAGTGAAGGGGCAGAATCTGGTAACGCAGAAACAGAGAGAGACAGAGAGACAGATCCAATCTCGGAGGAGCTCTCGCCCCTCCCACACCATGGGAGCGAAGGACCAGAGGGGAAACCCTTCTCACATCTAGGGAGAAGGTCAAGGAAGAAGAAGAAGAAGGGGGCTCTCACCCCCTTGCTTCCGGTGGCGCCGGAACACCGCCGGGGGCCATCATCATCACCGCGATCTTCACCAACATCTCCATCACCTTCCCCCCTCTATCTACAGTGGTCCACTCTCCTGCAACCCGTTGTACCCTCTACTTGAACATGGTGCTTTATGCTTCATATTATTATCCAATGATGTGTTGCCATCCTATGATGTCTGAGTAGATTTTCGTTATCCTATTGGTGGTTGATGAATTGCTATGATTGATTTAATTTGCTTGTGGTTATGTTGTTTTCTTTGGTGCCCATCATATGAGCGCGCGCGTGGATCACACCATAGTGTTAGTTGTATTTTGATAGGACTATGTATTGGAGGGCTAGAGTGACAGAAGCTTCAACCTAGCATAGAAATTGATGCATACGGGATTGAAGGGGGACCAATATATCTTAATGCTATGGTTGGGTTTTACCTTAATGAATGTTAGTAGTTGCGGATGCTTGCTAATAGTTCCAATCATAAGTGCATAGAATTCCAAGTCAGGGATGACATGCTAGCAGTGGCCTCTCCCACATAAAACTTGCTATCGGTCTAGTAAAGTAGTCAATTGCTTAGGGACAATTTCACAACTCCTACCACCAATTTTCCATACTCGCTATATTTACTTTATTGCATCTTTATCTAAAAAGCACCTACTTTTTATTTACGAGTTCCTTATATTCTTGCAAACCTATCCAACAACACCTACAAAGTACTTCTAGTTTCATACTTGTTCTAGGTAAAGCAAACGTCAAGCGTGCGTAGGGTCGTATCAGTGGCAGATAGGACTTGAGAGAGTATTTGTTCTACCTTTAGCTCCTCTTTAGGTTCGACACTTTTACTTATCGAAAGAGGCTACAACTATCCCGTATACTTGCGGGTCATCAAAACCTTTTTCTGGCGCCGTTGCCGGGGAGTCATAGCGTGGGGTGAATATTCTCGTGTGTGCTTGTTTTCTTTATCACTAAGTAATTTTTGTTTGCTGTTCTTAGTTGTTTTCTATCTTTAGTTATCGGTAGGAAATGCAAAATACCAAAAAAATAGTTGTACCTACTGAACCAATGGTTGAAGAACCACTCAAAATCTATCACACTCCTGAAGCTTTTTACTTGGATCATCTTTGATCCGTTTGTGCTCGTGCTGAAACCCCAACTAGCTGAGTTGAGGGCAAATCTTTAGATGAGCATGCTTGTTATGTGCGACACCGTATTTCTGAAAAAGGGAAACTTTTACTGGATCAAATTCATCATTTGCAATGCTATGCTTGGAATTTATGTGAAATATATGATATTACTTGTTGTTCTAAAAACCCTAAGAAACACCTTCCCTACCAATGTGAGTTTATTGATAATGGGATCGTATCTTCGTATGCTAAGGGTGATTATAATTACTATGATGTTCAACAAATTGAAGAATTTGTTGCTTTTAAGAGTGCTTATGAAATTGCTTCTTTGATTGAAAAGTATGATGCTACTCTCTACAAATCTGAAAATTTTGCCATACTTGAATAGTGTTATGATAATTATGCTTCTAATGACTATGTTAAACTATATATTGAGAAATTCTCCGTTGTCCAAGAAGAGACTAATATTTTGTAGGAAGCTATGGAAGAAGAAATTGATGAAACTGTGAGCTCATTGGATGAAAAAGATGAGTAGGAGAGCAAAGAACAAAAGCAGGAAGAGTGGATTGATCACCCATGCCCACCTTCTAATGAGAGTAACTCTTCAACTCATACATTGTTTAGTTCCCCTTCATGCTTACCGAAGGATGATTGCTATGATGATTGTTATGATCCCGATGATTCTCTTGAAATATCCCTTTTTGATGATGCTTGCTATGCTTGTGGCCAAGATGCCAATATGAATTATGCTTATGGAGATGAACTTGCTATAGTTCCTTATGTTAAACATGAAATTGTTGCTATTGCACCCCCGCATGATAGTCCTATTATCTTTTTGAATTCTCCCGACTACACTATATCAGAGAAGTTTGTGCTTATTAAGGATTATATTGATGGGTTGCCTTTTACCTTTGCACATGATGATTTTGATGAATGTAATATGCATGTGCTTGCTGTTCCTACTTGCAATTATTATGAAATAGGAACTATATCTCCGCCTCTTTATGTTTCCAACACGATAGAATTGCAAGAAACTGCTTATACTATGCATTGGTCTTTACTATATGTGCATGAACTGTTCTTTTATGACATGCCGATACATAGGAAGAGGATTAGACTTCGTTGTTGCATGATATATGTTACTTTGTGCTCACTACTAAATTACAAATCATTGTTAATTAAAATTGGCTTTGATATACCTTGGGATCCGGGTGGATTCATTACTTGAGCACTATTTGCCTAGCTTAATGGCTTTAAAAAAAGCGTTGCCAGGGAGACAACCCGGAAGTTTTAGATAGTCGTTTATTTATGTTGAGTGCTTTTATATATTTAAAAACAAAAAATAAATAGGGGAACCCAAAAACTTTTCAAAAAGGAAAGTGAAAGTGAGAGAGACAAGCATTGTTGAAGTTGGAGCTAGCCTTGAACTTTGTTCATGCTCACGGAAACTTTCTAAATCTTGATTACAGAAACTTTTCATCAAAAAATAATTATCCCCTTGTATAATTCCATTGTATTATAAAAATAATGTGCCAAGGTTTGCCTTTAGGATGTTTACAATGCTTGTTGGTTTGTACGGTGCAGGACAGAAACTTTGTCTGTAGTGCGTGATTTTACATTTTTAACTAGAACGTCAATTGGTTCTGATTCCTTTTGAAATGTATTTCTATACAACTTGTTTATTTTTACTAATTTTGGTAGAATTTTTTGGGTACCATAAGTATGGTGAATGTTCAGATTTCTACAGACTATTCTGTTTTTGACAGATTCTGTTTTTGATGCATAGTTTACTTGTTCTGATGAAACTATCAATTTATATCAGTGGATTAAGCCATGGAAAAGCTATATTACAGTAGATACAATGCAAAAACAAAATATGAATTGATTTGTTATAGTACTTAGAGTAGTGATTTGCTTTATTATACTAACGGATCTTACCGAGTTTTCTGTTGAAGTTTTGTGTGGATGAAGTTTCTAATCGAGGATGTCTCGATATGAGGAAAAGGAAGAGAGGCAAGAGCTCAATCTTGGGGATGCCCGAGGCACCCCAAGTAAATATTCAAGGATACTCAAGCGTCTAAGCTTGGGGATGCCCCGGAAGGCATCCCCTCTTTCTGTTGGGGGAACGTAGTAATTTCAAAAAATTTCCTACGCACACGCAAGATCATGGTGATGACATAGCAACGAGAGGGGAGAGTGTTGTCCACGTACCCTCGTAGACCGTAAGAGGAAGCGTTATGATAACGCGGTTGATGTAGTCGTACGTCTTCACGATCCGACCGATCCAAGCACCGAACGTACGGCACCTCCGTGTTCAGCACACGTTCAGCTCGATGACGTTCCCTGGGCTCCAATCCAGCAAAGCGTCGGGGATGAGTTCCGTCAGCACGACGGCGTGGTGATGATGATGATGTTCTAACGGCGCAGGGCTTCTCCTAAACTCTGCGACGATATGACCGAGGTGGAATATGGTGGAGGGGGGCACCGCACACGGCTAAGGAACAATCCGTAGATCAACTTGTGTGTCTATGGGGTGCCCCCTGCCCCCGTATATAAAGGAGCAAGGGGGGAGGCCAGCCGGCCCTTGTGGGCGCGCCAAGGAGGAGGAGTCCTCCTCCTAGTAGGAGTAGGACTCCCCCTTTCCTACTCCTACTAGGAGGGGGAAGGAAGGGGGAGAGGGGGAAGGAAAGAGGGGGGCGCCCCCCCTCCTAGTCCAATTCGGACCAGAG
>NC_041393.1:92097340-92142722 GCF_002162155.2 Triticum dicoccoides
GGGGGTTCTGGTAACCCTCCGGCACGCCGGTTTTTGTCCGAAATCACCCGGAACACTTCAGGTGTCCAAACATAGTCGTCCAATATATCAGTCTTTATGTCTCGACTATTTCGAGACTCCTCGTCATGTCCGTGATCACATCCGGGACTCCGAACAAACTTCGGTACATCAAAACTTATAAACTCATAATAAAACTGTCATCGTAACGTTAAGCGTGCGGACCCTATGGGTTCAAGAACTATGTAGACATGATCTAGAACTATTCTCGGTCAATAACCAATAGTGGAACCTGGATGTTCATATTGGTTCCTACATATTCTACGAAGATCTTTATCGGTCAAACCGCATAACAACATACGTTGTTCCCTTTGTCATCGGTATGTTACTTGCCCGAGATTCGATCGTCGGTATCCAATACCTAGTTCAATCTCGTTACCGGCAAGTCTCTTTACTCGTTCCGTAATACATCATTTCGTAACTAACTCATTAGTTACAATGCTTGCAAGGCTTAAGTGATGAGTATTACCGAGAGGGCCCAGAGATACCTCTCCGACAATCGGAGTGACAAAACCTAATCTCGAATTATGCCAACTCAACATGTACCTTTGGAGACACCTGTAGAGCACCTTTATAATCACCCAGTTACGTTGTGACGTTTGGTAGCACACAAAGTGTTCCTCCGATAAACGGGAGTTGCACAATCTCATAGTTGTAGGAACTTTGTATAAGTCATGAAGAAAGCAATAGCAACATACTAAACGATCAAGTGCTAAGCTAACGGAATGGGTCAAGTCAATCACATCATTCTCCTAATGATGTGATCTCATTAATAAAATGACAACACATGTCTATGGTTAGGAAACATAACCATCTTTGATCAATGAGCTAGTCAAGTAGAGGCATACTAGTGACACTATGTTTGTCTATGTATTCACACATGTATCATGTTTCCGGTTAATACAATTCTAGCATGAATAATAAACATTTATCATGATATGAGGAAATAAATAATAACTTTATTATTGCCTCTAGGGCATATTTCCTTCAGTCTCCCACTTGCAGTAGAGTCAATAATCTAGATTACATAGTAATGATTCTAACACCCATGGAGTGTTGGTGCTGATCATGTTTTGGTCGTGAGAGAGGCTTAGTCAACGGGTCTGCAACATTCAGATCCGTATGTATCTTGCAAATCTCTATGTCTCCCACTTGGACTTGGTCCCGAATGGAATTGAAGCGTCTCTTGATGTGCTTGGTCCTCTTGTGAAATCTGGATTCCTTTGCCAAGGCAATTGCACCAGTATTGTCACAGAAGATCTTCATTGGTCCCGATGCACTAGGTATAACACCTAGATCGGAAATGAACTCCTTCATCCAGACTCCTTCATTTGCTGCTTCCGAAGCAGCTATGTACTCCGCTTCACATGTAGATCCCGCCACGACGCTTTGTTTAGAACTGCACCAACTTACAGCTCCACCGTTTAATAAAAATACGTATTCGGTTTGCGATTTAGAATCGTCCAGATCAGTGTCAAAGCTTGCATCGACGTAACCATTTACGACTAGCTCTTTATCACCTCCATATACGAGAAACATATCCTTAGTCCTTTTCAGGTATTTCAGGATGTTCTTGACCGCTGTCCAGTGACCCACTCCTGAATTACTTTGGTACCTCCCTGCCAAACTAATAGCAAGGCACACATCAGGTCCGGTACACAGCATTGCATACATGATAGAGCCTATGGCTGAAGCATAGGGAACTCCTTTCATTTTCTCTCTATCTTCTGCAGTGGTCGGGCATTGAGTCTAACTCAACTTTATACCTTGTAATACAGGCAAGAACCCTTTCTTCGCCTGATCCATATTGAACCTTTTCAACACTTTATCAAGGTACGTGCATTGTGAAAGTCCAATCAAGCGTCTTCATCTATCTCTATAGATCTTAATGCCCAATATGTAAGCAGCTTCACCGAGGTCTTTCATAGAAAAACTTTTATTCAAGTATCCTTTTATGCTATTCAGAAATTCTATATCATTTCCAATCAACAATATGTCATCCACATATAATATTAGAAATGCTACAGAGCTCCCATTCACTTTCTTGTAAATATAGGCTTCTCCAAAAGTCTGTGTAAAACCATATGCTTTGATCACACTATCAAAGCGTTTATTCCAACTCCGAGAGGCTTGCACCAAACCATAGATTGATCGCTAGAGCTTGCACACTTTGTTAGCTCCCTTAGGATCGACAAAACCTTCTGGTTGCATCATATACAACTCTTCTTCCAGAAATCCATTCAGAATTGTAGTTTTGACATCCATCTGCCAAATTTCATAATCATAAAATGCGGCAATCGCTAACATGATTCGGACAGACTTAAGCATCGCTACGGGTGAGAAAGTCTCATCATAGTCAACCCCTTGAACTTGTCGAAAACCTTTTGCAACAAGTCGAGCTTTATAGACAGTTACATTACCGTCAGCGTCAGTCTTCTTCTTAAAGATCCATTTATTCTCAATGGCTTGCCGATCATCAGGCAAGTCAACCAAAGTCCATACTTTGTTCTCATACATGGATCCCATCTCAGATTTCATGGCTTCTAGCCATTTTGCGGAATCTGGGCTCATCATCGCTTCCTCATAGTTCGTAGGTTCATCATGGTCAAGTAACATGACTTCCAGAATAGGATTACCGTACCACTCTGGTGCAGATTTTATTCTGGTAGACCTACAAGGTTCAGTAGAAACTTGATCTGAAGTTTCATGATCAATATCATTATCTTCCTCACTAATTGGTGTAGATGTCACAAGAACTGATTTCTGTGATGAACTACTTTCCAATAAGGGAGCAGACATAGTTATCTCATCAAGTTCTACTTTCCTCCCACTCACTTCTTTCAAGATAAACTCCTTTTCTAGAAAGGATCCATTCTTAGCAACAAATGTCTTGCCTTCGGATCTGTGATAGAAGGTGTACCCAACAGTCTCTTTTGGGTATCCTATGAAGACACATTTCTCCGATTTGGGTTCGAGCTTATCTGGTTGAAGTTTCTTCACATAAGCATCGCAGCCCCAAACTTTAAGAAACGACAACTTTGGTTTCTTGCCAAACCATAATTCATAAGGAGGCGTCTCAACGGATTTTGATGGTGCCCTATTCAATGTGAATGCAGCCGTCTCTAAAGCATAACCCCAAAACGATAGCGGTAAATCAATAAGAGACATCATAGATCGCACCATATCTAGTAAAGTACGATTACGACGTTCGGACACACCATTTCATTGTGGTGTTCCGGGTGGCGTGAGTTGCGAAACTATTCCGCATTGTTTCAAATGTAAACCAAACTCGTAACTCAAATATTCTCCTCCACGATCAGATCATAGAAACTTAATTTTCTTGTTACGATGATTTTCCACTTCACTCTGAAATTCTTTGAACTTTTCAAATGTTTCAGACTTGTGTTTCATTAAGTAGATATACCCATATCTGCTCAAATCATTTGTGAAGGTGAGAAAATAACGATATCCTCCATGAGTTTCAGTATTCATCGGTCCACATACATCTGTATGTATGATTTCCAACAAATCTGTTGCTCTCTCCATAGTACCGGAGAACGGTGTTTTAGTCATCTTGCCCATGAGGCACGGTTCGCAAGTACCAAGTGATTCATAATCAAGTGTTTCCAAAAGTCCATCAGTATGGAGTTTCTTCATGCGCTTTACACCGATATGACCTAAACGGCAGTGCCACAAATAAGTTGCACTATCATTATCAACTCTGCATCTTTTGGCTTTGACATTATGAATATGTGTATCACTACTATCGAGATTCAATAAAAATAGACCACTCTTCAAGGGTGCATGACCATAAAAGATATTATGCATATAAATAGAACAACCATTATTCTCTAATTTAAATGAATAACTGTCTCGCATCAAACAAGATCCAGATATAATGTTCATGCTCAACGCTGGCACCAAATAACAATTATTCAGGTCTAAAACTAATCCCGAAGGTAGATGTAGAGGTAGCGTGCCGACCGCGATCACATCGACTTTGGAACCGTTTCCCACGCGCATCGTCACCTCGTCCTTGGCCAGTGCTCGCTTATTCCGTAGTCCCTGTTTCGAGTTGCAAATATTAGCAACAGAACCAGTATCAAATACCCAGGTGCTACTACGAGCTCTAGTTAGGTACACATCAATAACATGTATATCACATATACCTTTGTTTACTTTGCCATCCTTCTTATCCGCCAAATACTTGGGGTAGTTCCGCTTCCATTGACCAGTTTGCTTGCAGTAGAAGCACTCAGTTTCAGGCTTAGGTCCAGACTTGGGTTTCTTCTCTTGAGCAGCAACTTGCTTGCTGTTCTTCTTGAAGTTCCCCTTCTTCTTCCCTTTGCCCTTTTTATTGAAACTAGTGGTCTTGTTGACCATCAACACTTGATGCTCCTTTTTGATTTCTACCTCCGCGGCTTTTAGCATTGCGAAGAGCTCGGGAATTGTCTTGTTCATCCCTTGCATATTATAGTTCATCATGAAGCTCTTGTAGCTTGGTGGCAGTGATTGGAGAATTCTGTCAATGACGCTATCATCCGGAAGATTAACTCCCAGTTGAATCAAGTGATTATTATACCCCAGACATTTTGAGTATATGCTCACTGACAGAACTATTCTCCTCCATCTTGCAGCTGTAGAACTTATTGGAGACTTCATATCTCTCAATCCGGGCATTTGCTTGAAATATTAACTTCAACTCCTGGAACATCTCATATGCTCCATGACGTTCAAAACGTCGTTGAAGACCCGGTTCTAAGCCGTAAAGCATGGCACACTGAACTATAGAGTAGTCATCAGTTTGCTCTGCCAGACGTTCACAACATCTGGCGTTGCTCCTGCAGCAGGTCTGGCACCCAGCGGTGCTTCCAGGACGTAATTCTTCTGTGCAGCAATGAGGATAATCCTCAAGTTGCGGACCCAGTCCGTGTAATTGCTACCATCATCTTTCAACTTTGCTTTCTCAAGGAACGCATTAAAATTCAACGGAACAACAGCACGAGCCATCTATCTACAACAAACATAGACAAGCAAAATACTATCAGGTACTAAGTTCATGATAAATTTAAGTTCAATTAATCATATTACTTAAGAACTCCCACTCAGATAGATATCTCTCTAGTCATCTAAGTGATTACGTGATCCAAATCAACTAAACCATAACCGATCATCATGTGAGATGGAGTAGTTTTCAATGGTGAACATCACTATGTTGATCATATCTACTATATGATTCACGCTCGACCTTTCGGTCTCTGTGTTCCGAGGCCATATCTGCATATGCTAGGCTCGTCAAGTTTAACCTGAGTATTCTGCGTGTGCAAAACTGGCTTGTACCCGTTGTAGATGGACGTAGAGCTTATCACACCCGATCATCACGTGGTGTCCGGGCACGACGAACTTTGGCAACGGTGCATACTCAGGGAGAACACTTCTTGATAATTTTTAGTGAGAGATCATCTTAAAATGCTACCGTCAATCAAAGCAAGATAAGATGCATAAAGGATAAACATCACATGCAATCAATATAAGTGATATGATATGGCCATAATCATCTTGTGCTTGTGATCTCCATCTCTGAAGCACCGTCGTGATCACCATCGTCACCGGTGCGACACCTTGATCTCCATCGTAGCATCATTGTCGTTTACGCCATCTATTGCTTCTACAACTATCGCTACCGCTTAGTGATAAAGTAAAGCAATTACTGGGCGTTTGCATTTCATACAATAAAGCGACAACCATATGGCTCCTGCCAGTTGCCGATAACTTTGGTTACAAAACATGATCATCTCATACAATAAAATATAGCATCACGTCTTGACCATATCACATCACAACATGCCCTGCAAAAACAAGTTAGACGTCCTCTACTTTGTTGTTGCAAGTTTTACGTGGCTGCTACGGGCTTAGCAAGAACCGTTCTTACCTACGCATCAAAACCACAACGATAGTTCGTCAAGTTAGTGCTATTTTAACCTTCGCAAGGACCGGGCATAGCCACACTCGATTTAGCTAAAGTGAGAGAGAGAGACACCCGCTAGCCACCTTTAAGCACGAGTGCTCGTAACGGTGAAACCAGTCTCGCGTAAGCGTACGCGTAATGTCGGTCCGTGCCGCTTCATCTCACAATACCGCCGAACCAAAGTATGACATGCTGGTAAGCAGTATGACTTGTATCGCCCACAACTCACTTGTGTTCTACTCGTGCATATGACATCGACGCATAAAACCAGGCTCGGATGCCACTGTTGGGGGAACGTAGTAATTTCAAAATATTTCCTACGCACATGCAAGATCATGGTGATGACATAGCAACGAGAGGGGAGAGTGTTGTCCACGCACCCTCGTAGACCGTAAGCAGAAGCGTTATGACAATGCGGTTGATGTAGTCGTACGTCTTCACGATCCGACCGATCCAAGCACCAAACGTACGGCACCTCCGTGTTCAGCACACGTTCAGCTCGATGACGTTCCCCGGGCTCCAATCCAGCAAAGCGTCGGGGATGAGTTCTGTCAGCACGACGGCGTGGTGACGATGATGATGTTCTAACGGCGCAGGGCCTCGCCTAAACTCTGCGACGATATGACCGAGGTGGAATATGGTGAAGGGGGGCACCGCACACGGCTAAGGAACAATCCATAGATCAACTTGTGTGTCTATGGGGTGCCCCCTGCCCCCGTATATAAAGGAGCAAGGGGGAGAGGCCGGCCGGCCCTTGTGGGCGCGCCAAGGAGGAGGAGTCCTCCTCCTAGTAGGAGTAGGACTCCCCCTTTCCTACTCCTACTAGGAGGGGGAAGGAAGGGGGAGAGGGGGAAGGAAAGAGGGGGGCGCCGCCCCCCCTCCTTGTCCAATTTGGACCAGAGAGAGAGGGGGCGCGCGGCCCACCCTAGCCGCCCCTCTCTCTTTCCACTAAGGCCCATGTGGCCCATTAACTCTCCCGGGGGGGTTCCGGTAACCCTCCGGCACTCCGGTTTTCTCCGAAATCACCCGAAACACTTCCAGTGTCCGAACATAGTCGTCCAATATATCAATCTTTATGTCTCGACCATTTCGAGACTCCTCGTCATGTCCGCGATCACATCCGGGACTCCGAACAAACTTCGATACATCAAAACTTATAAACTCATAATAAAACTATCATCGTAACGTTAAGCGTGCGGACCCTACAGGTTCGAGAACTATGTAGACATGACCTAGAACTATTCTCGGTCAATAACCAATAGTGGAACCTGGATGTTCATATTGGTTCCTACATATTCTACGAAGATCTTTATCGGTCAAACCGCATAACAACATACGTTGTTCCCTTTGTCATCGGTATGTTACTTGCCCGAGATTCGATTGTCGGTATCCAATACCTAGTTCAATCTCGTTACCGGCAAGTCGCTTTACTCGTTCCATAATACATCATTTCATAACTAACTCATTAGTTACAATGCTTGCAAGGCTTAAGTGATGAGTATTACTGAGAGGGCCCAGAGATACCTCTCCGACAATCGGAGTGACAAAACCTAATCTCGAATTATGCCAACTCAACATGTAGCTTTGGAGACACCTGTAGAGCACCTTTATAATCACCCAGTTACGTTGTGATGTTTGGTAGCACACAAAGTGTTCCTCCGATAAACGGGAGTTGCACAATCTCATAGTTGTAGGAACTTTGTATAAGTCATGAAGAAAGCAATAGCAATATACTAAACGATCAAGTGCTAAGCTAACGGAATGGGTCAAGTCAATCACATCATTCTCCTAATGATGTGATCTCATTAATCAAATGACAACACATGTCTATGGTTAGGAAACATAACCATCTTTGATCAATGAGCTAGTCAAGTAGAGGCATACTAGTGACACTATGTTTGTCTATCTATTCACACATGTATCATGTTTCCGGTTAATACAATTCTAGCATGAATAATAAACATTTATCATGATATGAGGAAATAAATAATAACTTTATTATTGCCTCTAGGGCATATTTCCTTCACTTTCTTAAACAAGTATCGGTATGTTTTCGTATTCGTTTCATTCATGCGATATGTGCAAGTCTTGGAGCGTATTTTGCATTTAGTTTTCATTTTTCTTTTATGCACCATGCTGGTATGAGATAGCCCTTGGTTGATTTATAGAATGCTCTTTGCACTTCACTTAAATCTTTTGAGTATGGCTTCATAGAATGCTTCATGTGCTTCACTTATATCATTTGAAGTTTGGATTGCCTGTTTCTCTTCACATAGAAAACCGCCATTTGTAGATTTCTCTTTTGCTTCACTTGTATTTGTTAGAGCGTGGGCATATCTTTTGTAGAAATAATTAAACTCTCTTGCTTCACTTATATCTATTTAGAGAGATGACAAGAATTGGTCATTCACATGGTCAGTCATAAAATCCTACATAAAACT
Source organism: Triticum dicoccoides (assembly GCF_002162155.2). Lineage (NCBI taxonomy): Eukaryota > Viridiplantae > Streptophyta > Magnoliopsida > Poales > Poaceae > Triticum > Triticum dicoccoides. The sequence goes on from NC_041393.1 coordinate 92,105,807, forward strand.
TGTAGATCATTGAATATGATATGTTTGATTCCTTGAAATAGTTTTGCGATATAAAGGTGGTGATATTAGAGTCGTGCTAGTTGAGTAATTGTGAAATTGAGAAATACTTGTGTTGAGGTTTGGAAGTCCCGTAGCATGCACGTGGTGAACCGTTATGTAACGAAGTTGGAGCATGAGGTGTTTTTTGACTGTCTTCCTTATGAGTGGAAATCGGGGAAGAGCGATGGTCTTTTCCTACCAATCTATCCCCCTACGGGCATGCGTAGTAGTACTTTGCTTCGAGGGCTAAGTAGACTTTTGCAACAAGTATATGAGTTCTTTATGACTAATGTGAGTCCATGGATATACCCACACTCACCCTTCCACTTTGCTAGCCTCTATTTTGCCGCGCAACTCTTGTCGGTATCATGAACCCATTATTTACCTTCCTCAAAACAGCCACCATACCTACCTATCATGGCATTTCCATAGCCATTCTGAGATATATTGCCATGCAACTTCCATCATCATCATATACATGACTTGAGCATTCATTGTCATATTGCTTTGCATGATCATAAGATAGCTAGCATGATGTTTTCATAGCTTGTCCGTTTTTTAATGTCATTGCTATGCTAGATCATTGCACATCCCGGTACACCGACGGAAGCATTCATATAGAGTCATATCTTTGTTCTAGTATCGAGTTGTAATATTGAGTTGTAAGTAAATAAATGTGTGATGATCATCATTATTAGAGCATTGCCCCAGTGAGGAAAGGATGATGGAGACTATGATTCTCCCACAAGTCGGGATGAGACTCTGGACTTTATGGAAAATAAAAGAGGCCAAAGAAGCCCAAATAAAAAAAGGCCAAAGAAGCCCACCAAAAAAATAAGAAAAAAAAGAGAAAAAAAGAGAAAATAAAAAATGAGAGAAAAAGAGAGAAGGGGCAATGTTACTATCCTTTTACCACACTTGTGCTTCCAATAGCACCATGTTCTTCATATAGAGAGTCTCTTGAGTTATCACTTTCATATACTAGTGGGAATTTTCATTATAGAACTTGGCTTGTATATTCCAATGATGGGCTTCCTCAAATGCCCGAGGTCTTCACGAGCAAGCAAGTTGGATGCACACCCACTTAGTTTCCAGTTTGAGCTTTCATATATTTATAGCTCTAGTGCATCCATTGCATGGCAATCCCTACTCACTCACATTGATATCTATTGATGGGCATCTCCATAGCCTATTGATACGCCTAGTTGATGTGAGACTATCTTCTCCCTTTTTGTCCTCACAACCACCACCATGTACCACCATAGTGCTATGTCCATGGCTTGCGCTCATGTATTGCGTAAGAGTTGAAAAAGCTGAAGCACGTTAAAAAGTATGAACCAATTGCTCGGCTTGTCATCGGGGTTGTGCATGATGGGAGCATTTTGTGTGACGAAGATGGAGCATAGCAAGACTATATGATTTTGTAGGGATGAGCTTTCTTTGGCTATGTTATTTCGATAAGACATAATTGCTTGGTTGGTATGCTTGAAGTATTATTGTTTTTATGTCAAATGATAGACTATTGCCTTGAATCACTCGTGTCTTAATATTCATGCCATGATTAGACATATGATCAAGATTATGCTAGGTAGCATTCCACATCAAAAATTATCTTTTTTATCATTTACCTACTCGAGGACAAGCAGGAATTAAGCTTGGGGATGCTGATACGTCTATGTCGTATTTATAATTTTTGATTGTTCCATGCCAATATTCTTCAACTTTCATATATTTTGGCAACTTTCTATACTATTGTAAGTGCATCTAGTGCCACCCCTAGTTGGTTTTGGAGTATTGACGGCAAAGTTGGTTGAGGGACTAATGCGTTTGTGAGAATTGCAGGATAATGCAGGTAGTGTCCCTCATTGATTTGGTTTACCTACCGAAGATGACCCCTAAAAATGTATGAAGACACTGAAGACAATGGTGGTATGAGAAGATATTCATATTGAAGACTATGACATGAGAAGACATTACGTGAAGACAATGGGGCGTGAAGACTGTGTGGTTTCGTCGTTTCCTTTCTTCTTTGTTGAGTCATAGGAACCACCGTACTGTTAAGTGGGGTCCAAGTGAACTAAGTCAGAGTGACTGAAGTGATGCTCAACCCAAATCCTATGTCTTCGAGCGAAGACAATGAGAGCAAATCTTATCCAAAGTTGGATGAGTCAGCTTTGCTTGTAGCCCAAGTAAAGTTGCCGTGTGTGTTTGAAATCTGACCGTTGGAACACGTGTCAGTTCCTTAGTGACCCAGGGTCATTTCGGACAAATCAGGTCGGGTTGCCTAGTGGCTATAAATAGCCCACCCCCTACACCATAAATTGGTGGCTGCTCAGAGTTTGTATACGGCTTTTGTCGTTTGAGAGCAACCCACCTCGAAGCATTTGAGAGAGAGAAATCCTTGCGAGGAAAAAGCCCAAACACCCAGAGCCAAAGAGTGTTAGGCATCACTGAAGTCTTTCTGTCTATGTGACCTCAAGACTTATTACACTTGAGGACTGTGTATCCTCCAGCCGGTTAGGCGTCGCGTTCTGAGCATCCAAGAGTCATTGTGGATTGCCGAGTGAACGAAGTCTGTGAAGGTTTGGAAGTCTCCCTTGAAGAATTACCAGAGTGATTGGGTGAGGACTAAGTGACCTTAGCTTAAGGGGAATAAGGTGAAGACACGGTCTTTTGAGTTAAATCTCAGCCTCCCTAACCAGACGTACAGTTGTCACAGCAACTAGAACTGGTCCAACAAATCATGTGTCCTCAACAAGCAACTGGTTCTATCTCTTCCCTCTTTTACTTTGAGTTTGTCTTTGTGAAGTCATTGCTTATTGTTTTATCCGATTGACTTCATTGCTTGACTACTATTATTGATTGGATTCATACTATCTTCCATCCTGATCCTACTACCTAGCTGCTATTAATCTTCAAACGTTAATGCTATTGCATACTTGATTATGGCTTGCTTGTTGTAGTTTATCTTCCGCTGCATATCAATTAGGTTGTTTCTATCGTTTGTCTTCGAAACTTCCATGTTTTGAAGACTTTCCTAAAAATCGCCTATTCACCCCCCCTCTAGTCGATAACTAGCACTTTCAATTGGTATCAAAGCAAGGTAATCCCTTGTTCTGTGTGATTCGGTTTAACCACCTGGAGTTTAGCTATGTCGACTGCAGGATTGAGGAATGTATCTTGCCCCACCTTTGACGGTCATGAGTATCCCCGGTGGAAAGCCATGATGAAGAAGCGACTCATGGCTATGGACAGCGAATTGTGGACCATCACCGAGATTGGTCTCACTGATCTATGCAAGATGGCGGAGGCTGATGACATTCGTAAGTACACTCTACTGAACCTCACTGCGAAGGATGTCATCTGCTCCTGCCTATCCCGAAATCAGTTCAGGAACGTCATGCACCTCAATCACGCGAAGCTAATCTGGGACCGACTTGCTGAGGTCTATGATAGTCATCTTAATCGTCATGATCCTTGGCTTGATGACTACAAGGAGTCCCTTAAAGAGATGACCTTTCCACCTGAACCGTCTTCATCTTCACCATGCCTCATGGCAGGGGGTGCTAAGGTAACTGAATGCTATCTTTCTGAAACTAGTGATGATGAATCAGGTGATGAGTTTGGCCCCAGCTATGTCAAACTTGCTTCCCTTTCCACTAAACAACAAAGAATCTTGGAAAAGGTTCAAGACATGCTTAGTAAGACTGATGATATGTTAGGTGAAGAAATGGATCAGTCAAAAGCTTTGGCTGATAGTCTTCAGAGACTTCATGCTAAGTTTGACACCCTTCAAGATCAACATAATGCTCTCTTGTCTGATCATGAGAAGCTTTCTTCTGAATGTCTTCAAAGAAAGCTAGACCTTGAAAAGATAAGAGTGGATTATGAAGATCTTCAGAAGGAGCGAGATTCATTCCTTGCTCAACACATCAGCGTTACTCAGGATGAATTCAAACCACCATGTTTAAAATGCATTGAGCGTGATAACGCTACATCTATTGCTGAATGTTCCACTGCTGCTATTGTTTCATTGTCTTCAACTACTGATGTGGTTACTAACCCCTCTGCGGAGGATACCACTAGTATTGCTGATGAAAATGCTAGGTTGAAGACATTGCTTGAAACAGGTCTGTACAAAAGTTTGAAGGGACATCAGACTCTCTGCGATGTCCTCAAAAAGCAGATTCTGAACCGAAACCCTAGGAAAGAGGGTGTTCGGTTCGAGAGGAAAATGAATGCTGATGGTTCCTACTGGAAGCCTGAGTAGTATCCCAAAACCACATGGGTTGCTGCAAAGGAACCTTCAGTGGATCCATCCACTTTATCTGGATTTACCTGTGCTAATCCTATTATTACTGATGAATCCTTTGATGCAAACTATAAACTATTCAAAAATCAGAATGGTGAAGTGTTTGCCAGGTATATTGATACTAAATGCAGGAATGGACCTCCTATGAAGAAGATCTGGGTACCCAAAAGCTGCCTTGAGAATCTTCCAGTGAATGTCATCATGACAACACCAGTGAAGAAGAAAAACCCCAGACCAAAGGCATCATATGGTCCAACGGCTACTTGCGAACACAGGACTCACTTGAGTCACCCTAACGCCAATGTTTTGCAGGGAAATCATACTCAGACTCATGAATATGAGCGTGTGTCTTCAAATCGATATGTTCATAGAACTAAGAACTTCTCTGCTTATTCACATGAGTATCATTCATCTCCTGCAAGGCTATTTGCTAGGGATTCAAAGCCGAAATTCTCAGATGCTGCACTTAGACTCATTGCTTCTAAGCCACCCCTGAAAATGTGGGTGGTGAAGAAGAACTAACTCTCTTTTACAGAATGTGGTCTCCAGCCAGCAATCAATGGCGTCTGATATAATTGCTGGGGACCTAAAACATAAAGGGACGCATGATAAAATGACTTACTATGAATTCCACATATGAATCTCTTATCTATCATACTGTGTGCTAATCTTGATCTAAACTGTGATAATCCATGTGTGTGTAAAATGCTTATGCTTCACAACATACCTTGTGAAGCCTATCCTCCTAACTGCACTGTAGGGCATGTCACCAAAAGCTTCAGAATGGATTATTGATAGTGGATGCACTAATCATATGACTGGTGATCAAAGTCTTCTCATGAACTCAACCTTATGTCCATCCGACAAGAGTAAAATCACATTTGCTGACACTGGTAAAGGCAGAGTATTGGGTCTAGGTAGAGTTGCAATCTCAAGGGATTAACACATGGATAAAGTGATGCTTGTTGAATCGCTTGGATTCAACTTAATGTCTGTCTCAATGCTTTGTGACTTAAACATGATTGTGATATTTGGAAAATATCGTTGCCTTGTACTAATGGAATCTGACAAATCTCTAGTCTTTGAAGGGTATAGGAAAGGTGATCTATACATGGTAGATTTCTCAGCAGGTCCAAAACTTGCCGTATGTCTTCTTGCTAAAGCTTCAGAATGCTGGCTCTGGCATCGAAGGCTGGGGCACGCTGGCATGAGGAACTTGCATACTCTCATCAAAAAGAAGCATGTCATAGGCATCGAAGGTGTCAAGTTCAAGAAAGATCATCTATGTGGTGCCTGCGAAGCTGGAAAGATGACAAGGGCCAAGCATCCCTCGTAGACAATCATGACAACATCTCAACCCTTCGAGTTGCTTCACATGGACTTATTTGGACTTACCCACAACTCCACCCTCACAACAACGGCGTGTCTCTATGGCTTCGTCATTGTTGATGACTACTCAAGATACACATGGGTGCACATAATTCTCTACAAGACTGAAGTACAAGATGTCTTCAGACGATTCGCCAATCGAGCAATGAACAACTATGGTGTCAAGATCAAGCATATCAGAAGTGATAACGGCACTGAATTCAAGAACACCGGGCTTGATCTTTATCTGGATACAATGGGAATCACTCATGAATTTTCTGCTCCATACACACCTCAGCAAAATGGTATTGTAGAGCGCAAGAACAGAACCCTCATCGAGATGGCTCGAACAATGCTTGACGAGTACAAGACACCAAGAAAGTTCTGTCCTGAAGCCATTGATACAGCTTGTCACATCATCAACCGTGTCTACATCCATAAGCTTCTGGGCAAAACATCCTATGAGCTCCTCACTGGCAAGAAGCCAAATGTCAGCTACTTCAGAGTCTTTGGTGCTAGATGTTGGATCAAGGATCCCCATCACAAGTCAAAATTTGAACCCAAAGCTCATGAAGGCTTCATGCTTGGCTATGGAAAGGATTCGCACTCTTACAGAGTCTTCAACCTCTTCCACTACAAAATTGTTGAAACAGTGGATGTGCGATTTGATGAAACCAATGGTTCACAAAGAGAAATTCTGCCAAGTACACTTGATGAAGCTCCTTCCTATGAATCTATCAAGTTGATGGGAACTGGTGAGATCATGCCCTCTGAAGCACAGCCTGAAGAGGAACTTATCATCTCTGCAGCAAATCAACCTGAAGACAATGCTCAGACCAAAGACAATACTCCCAATGATGACAATGATCAGCCAGAGCAGAATCTTCATCCTGTTCATCCTCATGTTGCAAATGAAGTTCAAATAGAGAAGATTATTGACAACATCAATGTACCTGGTCCGCTCACTCGCTCAAGAGCAACACAACTAGCAAATTTCTGTGGGCATTTTTCATTTGTGTCAATATCAGAACCCAAGAAAGTTGCTGAAGCTTTTATGGAACCTGAATGGATTCAAGCCATGCAAGAAGAACTTCAGCAGTTCAAGCTGAATAATGTTTGGGAACTTGTCAAGCGACCTGACCCTCGCAAGCATAACATTATTGGAACAAAGTGGATATATTGAAACAAGCAAGATGAGCATGGTCAAGTCGTCAGAAACAAAGCTCGTCTTGTGGCTCAAGGATATACTCAAGTTGAAGGAATTGACTTCGATGAAACATTTTCTCCTGTTGCTAGGCTTGAAGCTATTCGCATACTGCTAGCCTATGCTAATCATCACAATATCTTGCTATATCAAATGGATGTAAAGAGTGCATTTCTAAATGGCAAGATTGAAGAAGAAGTATATGTTGCACAAGCACCTGGCTTTGAAGATCCAAAACATCCTGATATGGTGTACAAACTGAACAAAGCACTGTATGGCCTCAAACAAGCTCCTCGTGCCTGGTATGATACAATCAAAGACTTCCTGAAGAGCAAAGGCTTCAAACCTGGATCTCTCGATCCCACACTCTTCAAGAAGACATATGATGGTGAACTGTTTGTGTGCCAAATATATGTGGATGACATAATCTTCGGCTGCACCAACCAGAAGTACAGTGATGAGTTTGGGTACATGATGCAAGAGCAATATCAAATGTCCATGATGGGAGAGCTGAAGTTCTTCCTTGGTCTTCAAATTCGTCAGCAACGAAATGGCATCTTCATATCTCAAGAAAAAGACCTCAAAGATTGTCTGAAGAAGTTTGGAATGGAAGACTGCAAAGGCTACACGACGCCAATGCTAGCCAAGCACCATCTTGGTCCCGACGACAATGGTAAAGAGTTCGATCAAAAGGTATACCGCTCCATGATTGGTTCTTTGCTTTATTTATGTGCATCTAGGCCATATACTATGCTTAGTGTTTGCATGTGTGCTCGATTCCAAGCGGCACCAAAGGAATCGCATCACTTAGCTGTGAAGCGAATTCTTCGATATTTGGCTTACACCCCAACACTAGGATTATGGTATCCAAAGGGCTCAAGGTTTGATCTGGTTGGATTCTCGGATGCTGATTATGCTGGTGACAAAGTGGATCACAAGTCTACATCAGGCACATGTCATTTTCTCGGTCGATCACTTGTCTGTTGGTCTTCAAAGAAGCAGAACTGTGTGTCACTCTCAACTGCTGAATCTGAATACATTGCTGCTGGATCTTGTTGTGCTCAGCTTCTGTGGATGAAGCAAACTCTCAAGGAATATGGCATCGATCTGAAGCAAGTCCCTCTCTTCTGCGACAACAACAGTGCCATCAAGATTGCCAACAATGTAGTCCAGCATTCGAAGAAAAAGCACATTGAAATACGTCATCAATTTCTCAGAGATCATGTTATGAAGAAAGATATAGATATCATGCACGTCAACACTGAAGAGCAACTGGCAGATATCTTCACAAAGCCCTTGGACGAGAAAAGGTTTTGCAAGTTACGGTGTGAGCTAAATATCTTGGAATTCTCGAATGTCCTGTGATCAGGCACACATCCTAACACTTATGCATGTTGATGACTTAGATGTGCAACACACAAAGTAATGTATATCTTCAATCAATGAAGATTTACACTCTGAGTGTGAATACATTAACATGGAATTTGATTTCGGAGTGCCACGATAATTGTGCGCCATGTCTGGGTCTAATACTTCCTATACGGTGGATAACGCCACCACCAAATTTCTCTATTTGAAGTGTTTCACTCATGGCGTTATTTTGCAAAGATTTCGCATTTGGTTTGTCTTCAGTTTCATTTTATCTTCGTGATTTTTCTGCGCTATAGTGATTTGATTGCATATATATATATATATATATATATATATATATATATATATATATACTAGCATTCTGTCCTCTACAGCATTCACTTATAGCTATGTCTTCACTGTTGAATCTTTTGAACTAAGTGAATGTGATCGGACCCTAATCTCTCATTACTTACTATCTCAAACTCTATCTGTCCAAATCATATGCATTCTATTGAAACTGTCGAATGTCTTCTCTGCATCCTTGTCAGCAGAAGACACAGAGACAAACATCAAGTTCTATTTAAATGAATCATCTTAATTGTCGATATCCGGAGAAGCCGGAACGAACATCCGACATACTTGGCGGGCGTGGGAACGTGGGACAATTCTAAATATATTGCATGCTTGCCACGTACCCCACGGATATGAACAAACAGGGGCACCTGCGTAATTGCGCTGTGTTGCAAACCTACTTATAAATATGTGTCCCCTGCGGCAAAGAAATCCTTCTTCCACCTCTCCACCTCCGTCAAAACCCTAGCGCCACCGCTAGCTCTCGACGACGCCGGCAACGAAGCGCTTAGCTACCGCGACTTCTCCGACGCCGTCCTCACGCCGGCCGCGGACATCTTTCTCTCCGCCGTCGCCGTAGGTGTCCTCCGTTGCCAAGTTAGGGCACAGTGGGCTGAACTGCTCGGTCTCTCATTCTTCCCATCTAGCAGTTCTTCGTGCGGTAATTATAACTCTATTTTTACCACCTTTTTGATCTTCATAGATTCATCCTACTTACCGAAAGTGGTTTCTGCCTACTAAATGTTAGATCTATTCTATCTGCATGTCATAATGCCTAGTCTATTCACTTAGATTTCCTATCTAGTTTGATTCCTCACTTGTACTTATTCACGGATTGGTACAAATATGGAACCAACTCACCACATATAAGTGAATGTCTTTGCATCATGAGGTCAATGACTTCAAACCGATTTATCTTCAAAATCTTCTGAGAATGCATATGACCTCTTCCCCTTCCCTCGCATCTCTAATGCTGTCACAGGTACATGTCCGTGGGAGAATCCCTTGGTTCTCATAGTCTGCATTCGTTTGCAGAATACTTACAGCATCATATCAATTCTCCTGAAGCCAGTTCCTGCTTGACCAGCAAGCATAAATCTCTGAAGCCTCTGAACGTATTGAAGCCATTCAGCTTGAAGTTCATGGCTGCAGAAAAATAAGCAAGGAAGGGTGGCAGAGAGCGCAGAGGAGGAACATCCAAAGATCTGCCTGATGACCTAGCAGAACTGTACAAGACAGACCCTGAAGAGACTTATCATCAGCGCAAGACATGAATCCAATGGGTTCGACGCTATTGGGCTGAAGAATGGTTCAAGTACAAGTTCGTCAACAAGGAATATGCAGAGAAAAATGCTATCAAGAGTCCTTGGGGCGATATTCTCTATTGATGCCTTCAACCCAAGAACAGAGCTGAAGCCATTGAGCAAGAATTCTATCCTTGCATGGTCTGTGGACCACAGCCTGAAGAAGCCGACCCATCATCATTACTCTGGTGTCGCGACGACAATCTCTTCAAGCGCAACTTCTAGTTTGTTGTGGCTTCGGCAAAGGAAAACAAGAAGTCATGGGGGTTGGACTTCAATCCTGGTCCCTCTGCTCCCCGTGAGGATGGGACTCATGAAGCTGAAGAGAATAGAATTGGCCCCTTTGCAAACCTTGATGGCCTCATCTCCTACATCTTGGTACAAGGTGCCAAAGTGGATCATTCTAACAATGAGGCTGATTCTGATGAAGCCCCAGCTCCTCCTTCGAAGCCACAGAAGCAAAAGAAGCTAAAGGCTTCTAAACCCGTACCACCAAAAGCTTCTCGTGCGAAGCCATTGGCCACTGCACCTCCTGAAGCCAGTATGCAGTCTGAAGATCAATCTCGTATCTCCAAGAGGACGGAGAAGAAAAAGCAACTTGTCAGGCATGCTGATCATGCTCTGACTCCTGCTGCTATTCTGCGTGAAGAACCCATTGATCTATCAAGTGATGAAGATCTTGCGGATGATGCTCTTGAGCAGCTGATAAAGAGCAAGGAAGAAGCAGAAATCTTCAGCAATTTGCCTCTGTTTGATGTGGCCATCATCCACAATTTCATTGATGAGTGGTTCGACACCCCAAATGTCAGCTTTGAAGATTTACAGCTTCCAATTGGCCTCAGCATCTCTTTCAATGGCGCCATTGCTTCTGAGCTGGCTCTCGCTCAGAGAATCGTTGAGCTCAAGCACAAGATTGATTATGAGAAGGCTCAATTCAAAAAGCATGTGGCCAAGCTAAGTGTTCAAGACGTCAGAAACTTTAAGGTCATGCTGCATGAGCTTAAAGAAGCTTTTCAGAAGAAGCGCCAAGAAGCTCAAGGCTCTCGTGAGCGCATGAAGAGTTTGGCTAATAAGTGTGTGCTTGCCTACAATGAGGCTGAGAAGCGCAAGTCACTTGGCCGTCCTGGCATTGACCCCAGAATGGCTGCAAAGAAAAAGAAGAAGTTTTCTGCTGATCAGCCTGCACCTTCAAGCCAAGAAGCTGCACGTATTATCTTCCCAAGTAGCATGACTGGCTCGAAGCCAAAGGTCACCACAACCGCTTCTGAACAGAAGAAAACGAGGGCTGCAGAGGCAGAAGCTCGAAAGAGGAAGAATACCGAAGCCTCTGATGCCACTCCCTCCAAGAAGAAGCGCAAGACCAAGAAGAATCGGGCTGCTTCCACAGAGCCCCTTTTTGTTGAACCCCTCTCAATGATTCATCCTGCATCTGCATCCCAAGAACTTCACACGACTGTGCATGAGCCTGCTTCCACAGAGGCTCCTGAAGCTGAAGATATTCCAGCAGCTGAACCCACCGCTGCTGAAGACATTGGTCATCATGACAATGTTGAATATGATGAAGTTCTTCCTCAGATCGAATACAATGTGGTATCATCGCCTGTTCGTACGAACAGTGAACTCATCAGCATTAGTCGTCCTCTGACGCCAATTGCACATGATGATTCATGGGCTGATCGCCGCAAGAACAAGACTCCCCCAGTACTCCCCTACAACAACAGCAAGCTACCCCCAACGTGCAAGAAGAGGATGAAGACTTTCAGGCGCAGCCAACTCCATCTCCTAAAGTGAAGCCAACTCTTCGCAGGCTTCGCAGAGGACAAAGGCCTGAAGTCCCTCTGTCGAGCGTTCCAGAAGGAGAAGTGCAACGTTCACCTGTTGCATGGCAAGTACTTTCTGAACCTGCTCCAACTGTGAATGTCTCCGAGTCTGAAGCACATGCTGTTGAAGACAATCCGGCTGCATCAGCCGATGAAGAGTGTCAAGAAGAACGTGTCTCTACTCCCCCCATTCAAGAAGAGGAAGTTCATGATCTGAACGTGTCTGTGTCTGACCCTCCAGCTCCTCAAGTGGAGGTTGAAAATGTTGAAGCTACCACCACCAATGATAATGAAGCCAATGACACTGTCTTGGCTGAAGCTAATGTGGAGCTTGCACCAACCAGTGTGCCTGAAGCTAATGCGGCCACTGTACCTGAAGCTGGTGAGGCAACTGCTCTAGAAGCACCTGTTATACAACCTGAAGCCTCGGCTGCTGTCACTGCTCCTGTTCCAGCCCCAAGGCCCTACACAATTGAGCAAGCATATAACCAAGGAGAGCTAACAACAGTCAGATGGCCCGTTCTGGTTCCTCCGCCAAATGTCTCTGGTCCTCAATTTGACTATCATGTTGAGCATAGGCCTCAAATCCAGAAGCCCAAGCCAAGACTGCCACGGTTTCTAGGTACTGCAAACTCACCAGGGTCCTTCAATGCTAATGGCTTCAAGAGCCACAACACATTCTTTGACAGCTCGAAGAACCCCTACTCCAAGCCAAGAATATCATCAGATAGGTTCTGGAGCTATCAACAGAGAAGCTATTGCTCATGTGTGTTATATGATCAAGGGCACACTTTCCCTCATATGCGCCTTGACACTGAAGCCATTGCTGGACTGCCATGCTTAGAAGAAGCACTTGATTGCTTTCGTAATGCTGGTCTGCTCCACTTTGTGACAGACAAAGAACATTGGAATGAAGAGCTATTGCTTCAATTCTATGCCACTCTGCACATTCGCGGCTACAACAGAGACATCAAGACATGGGTTCTCGAGTGGATGACTGGAAATGTTCATCATGAAGCCAAAGCTATGGATATCATCGAGCTTACAGGCCTGTCAACTCCGGGAGAACTCTATGAACCTGGCTGTCAACATCATCGCAATGCCCTGGAAAGCATCTTTCATAGGCCTGAACCCAATATGAGTCAGATGCTGAGCATGATGAAGCCTTTGCCCCGTGATGCTGAATATCCAACAGAGTTCTTTGTTGAAGACCTTGAGTATCTGCCACACACCATATATCACATCATCAGGCGCACTCTATGGCCTATCAAAGGACACTCATCAGCGGCCAAGCTTGAAGGAGCTATGAAGACTTTGGTCTTCTACATTTACAATGGCATCAGCTTCAATGCACAAGATTTCTTCATCAGACAACTGGCTGCCTCTCTGATCTCTTTGGTCTGAAGTTTTATGCTCCATGGGTCATGCGCCTCATAAAGCGACACTCTACTGTCAACTATCAACCTTCTCCTTGCAATCATGTGATTTTTCTACCTGAGGTTGATATGTCAGTTGAAGCTATATATCCTGACCCTTCCAAGAAGCCTCTTTGTCTTCAGAATGCCGACACTCTACTGAACCCATTGAAGGTGTTCAAGCAGCAACACGAATCTATCCATCTGCTGGTAACACTCGTCTGCCTCACAGAGCGCCCACTGAAGCCACTGAAAGCACCATTGCCCAAAGGCTTCGCAAGCGTTCTCGCATTCTAAATAACCGAGAACTTCTTGTGGCCCTTCATCAGAAACAAGATAAGCATCATTTCTGGCTCAAGAGACAGATGCAAAGCATCTTGGTGGATGTCAATCGCATTCGCAACCTTGCCACCAAGAATGCCTTTGTTGCTCATGAAAATTCTCGGCGATCATGGAAGAGTTTGACCCTGCTTAGTGCTGAAGCAGATCTTCAAGACGATGGCTTCAATGAAAGATTTCAGTTTGACTCCACTCCTCCACGGAATGCTGTCTTACAAACAACTCCATCTCTTGAAGACTCTGAATATTCCTCCTCCGCGGCAATAGTTAATGCCAGAGTGATCGATGATGAAGATGACGCTACTTCACCACCTCCAACTACTGCACGCATCGACACTGCACCAAGTTCCTCTGCACCGCCACCCAACGACAACAACCCTGCTGCTTCACCTACTCATCAAGAAGACGAGTAGATGCTCTATGTCTTCAAACCTTTTTTGTCATTACTGACAAAACGGGGAGAAGCGTATGAGCTGATAGTCTTCAAGCGGGTTCATATGGGCGGTTGCATTATATTTTGCTGCGTGCTTACAACTCTTGCATTTTGATACATTTGGTTCTTTGAGTTGTAACACCTAAACTTGATGGTCGTCTGCTACTTCTGCTACGTGTTTGCTTTACTCTGATGCGATGATAACTTCTGCACTTAGATCATCCTGCAGACGTCCATTTTTCATTATGCATGTCATTCTACTTGTTATATCATTTCATGCATGATGAATTATCTTCATAAGTTGAAGTGGATCTCCATAAGTACAACCTGCCATGTGCATTTGCAATCCAAAAGCAAATTATTAATATGCACATCTTTAGGGGGAGCCCTTGCTACTTATGAAGACAATTCCTATCCTTACAATTTCACATACTTTATCCCCGTTGAAAACTTCAACCAGTTTGTCATCAATCACCAAAAAGGGGGAGATTTTAAGTGCATCTAGTGCCACCCCTAGTTGGTTTTGGAGTATTGACGACAAAGTTGGTTGAGGGACTAATGCGTTTGTGAGAATTGCAGGATAACGCAGGTAGTGTCCCTCATTGATTAGGTTTACCTACCGGAGATGACCCCTAAAAATGTATGAAGACATTGAAGACAATGGTGGTATGAGAAGATATTCATATTGAAGACTATGACATGAGAAGACATTACGTGAAGACAATGGGGCGCGAAGACTGTGTGGTTTCGTCGTTTCCTTTCTTCTTTGTTGAGTCATAGGAACCACCGTACTGTTAAGTGGGGTCCAAGTGAACTAAGTCAGAGTGACTGAAGTGATGCTCAACCCAAATCCTATGTCTTCAAGCGAAGACAATGAGAGCAAATCTTATCCAGAGTTGGATGAGTCAGCTTTGCTTGTAGCCCAAGTAAAGTTGCCGTGTGTGTTTGAATTCTGACCGTTGGAACACGTGTCAGTTCCTTAGTGACCCAGGGTCATTTCGGACAAGTCAGGTCGGGTTGCCTAGTGGCTATAAATAGCCCACCCCCTACACCATAAATTGGTGGCTGCTTAGAGTTTGTATACGGCTTTTGTCATTTGAGAGCAACCCACCTCGAAGCATTTGACAGAGAGAAATCCTTGCGAGGACAAAGCCCAAACACCCAGAGCCAAAGAGTGTTAGGCATCACTGAAGTCTTTCTGTCTGTGTGACCTGAAGACTTATTACACTTGAGGACTATGTATCCTCCAACCGGTTAGGCGTCGCGTTCTGAGCATCCAAGAGTCATTGTGGATTGCCGAGTTAACGAAGTCTGTGAAGGTTTGGAAGTCTCCCTTGAAGACTTACCAGAGTGATTGGGCGAGGACTAAGTGACCTTAGCTCAAGGGGAATAAGGTGAAGACACGGTCTTCTGAGTTAAATCTCAGCCTCCCTAACCAGACGTACAGTTGTCACAGCAACTGGAACTGGTCCAACAAATCATGTGTCCTCAACAAGCAACTGGTTCTATCTCTTCCCTCTTTTACTTTGAGTTTGTCTTCGTGAAGTCATTGCTTATTGTTTTATCCGATTGACTTCATTGCATGACTACTATTATTGATTGGCTTCATACTATCTTCCATCCTGATCCTACTACCTAGCTGCTATTAATCTTCAAACGTTAATGCTATTGCATACTTGATTATGGCTTGCTTGTTGTAGTTTATCTTCCGCTGCATATCAATTAGGTTGTTTCTATCGTTTGTCTTCGAAACTTCCATGTTTTGAAGACTTTCCTAAAAATCGCCTATTCACCCCTCCCTCTAGTCGATAACTAGCACTTTCAACTATTTTTGGGACTAACATATTGATCCAGTGCCCAGTGCCAGTTCCTATCTGTTGCATGTTTTATGTTTTGCAGAAACCCCATATCAAACGGAGTCTAAACGGGATAAAAACAGACAGAGAATTATTTTGGAATATTTGTGATTTTTGGGAAGTAAAATCAACGCGAGACGGTGCCCGAGGGGGCCAGAAGATAGGGGGCGCGCCCCAGGGAGGCAGGCGTGCCCTAGACTCTCCTCCCCCCTTAAGGCGGTTGACGCTCTTCTTTTGCAGCAAGAAAGCTAATTTTATGAGAAAGATCTGGGCGAAAGATTCACCCCAATCGGAGTTACGGATCTCCAGATATAAAAGAAACGGTGAAGGGGCAGAATCTGGTAACGCAGAAACAGAGAGAGACAGAGAGATAGATCCAATCTTGGAGGGGCTCTCGCCCCTCCCACACCATGGGAGCCAAGGACCAGAGGGGAAACCCTTCTCCCATCTAGGGAGAAGGTCAAGGAAGAAGAAGAAGAAGGGGGGCTCTCACCCCCTTGCTTCCGGTGGCGCCGGAACGCCGCCGGGGGCCATCATCATCACCGCGATCTTCACCAACAACTCCGCCATCTTCACCAACATCTCCATCACCTTCCCCCCTCTATCTACAGCATTCCACTCTCCCGCAACCTACTGTACCCTCTACTTGAACATGGTGCTTTATGCTTCATATTATTATCCAATGATGTGTTGCCATCCTATGATGTCTGAGTAGATTTTCGTTATCCTATTGGTGGTTGATGAATTGCTATGATTGATTTAATTCGCTTGTGGTTATGTTGTTGTCCTTTGGTTCCCATCATATGAGCGCGCGCGTGGATCACACCATAGTGTTAGTTGTATGTTGATAGGACTATGTATTGGAGGGCTAGAGTGATAGAAGCTTCAACCTAACATAGAAATTGATGCATACAGGATTGAAGGGGGACCAATATATCTTAATGCTATGGTTGGGTTTTACCTTAATGAACGTTAGTAGTTGTGGATGCTTGCTAATAGTTCCAATCATAAGTGCATAAAATTCCAAGTCAGGGATGACATGCTAGCAGTGGCCTCTCCCACATAAAACTTGCTATCGGTCTAGTAAAGTAGTCAATTGCTTAGGGACAATTTCACAACTCCTACCACCACTTTGCCATACTCGCTATATTTACTTTATTGCATCTTTATCTAAACAGCACCTACTTTTTATTTATGAGTTCTTTATATTCTTGCAAACCTATCCAACAACACCTACAAAGTACTTCTAGTTTCATACTTGTTCTAGGTAAAGCGAATGTCAAGCATGCGTAGGGTCGTATCAGTGGCAGATAGGACTTGAGAGAGTATTTGTTCTACCTTTAGCTCCTCGTTGGGTTCGACACTTTTACTTATCGAAAGAGGCTACAACTATCCCGTATACTTGCGGGTTATCAGCATGGTACTGAGATTGTCCACACGCGAAACAATGATCTTGATTACCTCTGTGGGGAGCGAATTCCAGCCACTTTTTTGGCAGACGCTGCTCGGTTCTGCCATTGTTAGTGCTTGGGTTTTGGACGAGGGGGAGGCGCCTTAGCGGGGATGGAACATTGGACGAGATTATGTGTGGACAAAGATGGAGAGGCGAATATGTGCTGCGGGAAGTGGACAGGTGATGATGACTACACCACACCGCTTGACTTACGAGACACATACCAGTAGCGTAGGGTCATATCGATGCTAGACAACATGCTTGAGTGATCATAGTACTGATACTCCCTACAGTACCTACTACTATGCCCTAACTTGCTTGAGTAGAGTAGTAGTGGATTAGCACCAGAGGAGTAGTATATTCTAATCTAAAATAGTTACAAACTTCAATGCCCGAGCGTGGAACGACTACGAACCGCCATCGGTGCTAACTCAAATCCCCAGCAAACGTTCGCTGGGAGACATGGTAGTTGCAAACGCCCGCGATGCAGTTACTTATAGTACGTGTGTAAGGGTGGCGGTTTTGTAAAATACTATGGCTTAAAAACAGGCCACCGTCGGATAGAAATCTGACGGTTACGTGGGATTCGCCAGGATTGAGCTCGTGCCGAACAATCGCCAGATATCATTACTAAAAAAAGGTTAAAACACCTGGAGCTATAACTTGCACCGGCTGACCACTAACAATGATACTAACATAGTTGTAAAATGGTCAAAGACCATGTCTATGTGGTATTTGGAATTATACGCAAAAAAATTTAGCAAGATGCCCGTCCATTGCACGGCACACCATCATCACCAACTCGGTTTTTTCTCTACTCCTACTCCTATAAAAGTCTCAGTTGGTGATGATGGAGGCGAGGAGGTGTGTTCAGCCGGGCATGCAGTGGATGACGCGTTACTATTCGATTTGTTATAAAAAACAAAGAAGAGTAGTAGAGATAGAGATAAGAGTAGAGATAGAGACTTAGGGAGGAGCACCATCTACTGCTTCGTGTGCTACTCCTGCGCTCCATTCGGCGGCCACAATGTCCCCTACAGCCACTCCCTCCTGTGCTCCATTCGGCGGGCGCTATTGAAATTTGGGGAGCGCTCTCTCAAGACTGCTGACAGCCACGACTTCACCGACGATGACTTCTTCCCTAACCTCGGCAACCCCTTCCTCAACGACATGGGCGACAACCTCAACACCGACGGTGCTGCTCCTGTTGCACCGTATGTGTTTCTGTCCTTCCTGTTCAAAATCGTGGTAGAATTCATGTTTCTACTCTGTATTCTACTACTGTAGATTCTATCTGTTCATCTACTATGCTAGTCCACATGATTAGCTTAATCTCTGTTATAGCCGTCATGATTTATTTTGTGCTTATTCGGATTAAATCTCGTAGTAACTTGCTCATATATTCAACTGGCGCAACGTCCCCTACAGCCACTCCCGTTTCATGGACGGCCTGGTCGATGCCTCCAAGGAGCCCTTCGTCTACTGCTATGAGTGCCCGATGCCATTTTGGGGCTCGCCAGCGGACATCGTGCATCACCTCATGGATGCGTGCAGCAGTCCCTACTGGCCCTTGGCGGAGAACATCAAGTATGAGACGTGCTACCCGTTCACCATGCCAGAGTCGCTGGAGGATCAGCGCCGCCTGCTAGTTTTGGAGGAGGACGACGGCGTCTTCCTCTTGATCGTGGGCATCGGCGAGGCCCGCGTAGGCCGCCGCCCCGTCTGTGTAGTGTGTGTTAGGGACGACGCCGCTCATGCTGACACTGACATGAGGACGATGTACGGGTGCATGCTCACTGTTACTACCCCTCCAAGTTACGTGGGCGGTGACACCGGCTACATCAAACTAACTTGGACTCTGCCGAGCTGGGACCTTCCCACGGATGTGGACATGGAAAACACATGGTATTATTTACCCCCCAACGCAGTGCATGGGGACTCCAAGGAGGTTCACCTGGACATACACATTATCAAGTTAAATGTTGATCATTAGTCTTCGCTCAATGTAATCCACTGTTTAAGCATGTGGAGGCTTCCATGCATGATCTTGCTCTATTGGAGTATCGCGCATGAATAAAAGTGTATCCGTTTATAGTTTACTCTAGAATCTTCCATGTATGAACTTTTACTATAGTACTAGTGAAAGACTTACTATGAACCATTTCTTACATCTCCTCTGCCCCTTCCAAGTCATCCTGATTTAATCCCTCCGTCTAGGTGTATAAGGGAATGGTTAATACTTAATAGTATAGCCAACTGTTGACTATCAGAAAGTGCCATGTCATCTGTAGCCAACATGTATAACAATCGATACTCAAAAACTAATTCTTAAAGATCATTTCTTGCAAAGCACAATAAGTGTTATTTCTTCACAAGTTTTGGATGTAGGTTGAACAGTTGAACGCTTTTGTTTGCAAAAGATACCTTTTTATATATTTCACCCGGATGTTTGTGAGCTCTAGATATGAAATAATATCCGAAGAAACCCATCGATACCCGTTACACATGAGATGACCCCCCACATCCTTAGTCAAAATAAACAACTCCCCGATCAATGCATTTCACTCTTCCGTGCAACGCACGGGCACCTTAGTACTATAGATTAGTACGACCAAAAATTGAACTAACATTATATATAGTATGATAAATGATGATGCATGTCACCTAAAATTATATCATTGAAAACTATGTTCAAATACGAATCCAATGATATAGTTTTTGTTGACATGCACTAACATTTTGTCGGTTAAATCTTCAGTCAAATTCAATGGGGGACTAATAAACCACGACGGATGTAGTACAAGTGTAGAGGGCGACGCTGCACGAGAGTCTCACCCCACTCATGGCGCGGCAGTAAAGCCGTCATATCACAAAACCCAACCACTTCCAGTAATAAGTGGCCTGGTAAAATAAACGGACAAGCAACCATCACATCCCTCCGTATTTTTTGCATTTCATCTCTCTGCATTTACTTTATCCGGTTCATCTTGCACACTCGATCCCTAGCTACTACTCCTAGTATCCCTAGCTACTACTCCTAGGGCCAGTTCTTTTGGCAGCTTAAAAAATAAGCCTTCTCTTCCCCATCTTTTCCCATAAGACTAGTCACAGTGGAGAGTAACATTAAGGCGCCTCACTCATTTATTTGGGCTTCTAAACTACTACTAGTACCTCCGTCCTGGTTTATTCGTCACCATTGTAATTTGTGGTAAATTTTGACCAAAGATTTAACTGATAAAATGTTAGTGCATGTGACATGCACAAACATGTCATTAGTTAAATTTATGATCAAAATTTGATACAGATTACAATGGGAACCAATAAACCAGGATGGAGCTAGTAGTAATGGGATTACTACTAATCTAGAAGCCTAAATGAACTAGCCCCTGGTACTCCTACTAGTAGTACTAGTACTCAAGTTGGAATTCCAATTGCACGGCACAACTTGTTAGGCAAAAATTTCGATACAGGGTGTAGGAAGCGGTTTGGGAATTAGCATGCCTTTCCGACCAGTGAGATACTCCGTACAAAGTACGACAGAGAAATAACCACAGAGAAGGAAGCTAAATGTAAACAATCAAACGAGCATTTTTGCATTTGTTTTGCATTGAATCGTTTCACAAGCTTGACTAGTGTTGTTTTTCTACTTTTACAAAAACCGCATCGTAATGTTAAAACGTGCATTTGCACGTACATAAGTAATAGTAGTACTCCCTCGATCTAGGTGTATAAAGTCTTCCCTCCTTCTTGGTCACGGTGCACAACCAAAGATGACTTATTCACCTGGACAGAGGGAGTAGCACAGTCTGCAAGCATATATAGAGAGAGACGTGTCGTGTGATAGTATATAGTAGTAAAGTTTGTGCTATATGCACCTACTTACAAAATGCGTACGGATACACAAGGTTTCCAAACTTTCCCTCTTACATACTTAATTAAGGACACTATTAATTCCCGAACGTTTAGGATTTATCATTTGCATCCAAAAACTAATGAGATCACCTTACGAAACTAAATTATACTCCTACCAAAAGCCACGGCTCTCGCAAGAGCGCTTGCGGCATGCCACGAGTGCCCTGGTGCGCGGCTGTTTCCCAGCGCACTAACACAATGTCTCTTCCTCAGCCTCGCAACTCGTGAGGTGCTGATTGGCGGCTTGCCGATGGGTGAGCGCGATCTCACCGGTGTGGTGATCCGACGCCAGTAGGTACTCCTCCTCGCTAGAAGTGTGCACCCGGTCCACGTACCGCCAAGCATAGATGAGGCGCTTGGGCCCGACTGCACTCAGGGCTTTGGCATGTGCATCCTCCGCCACCCTCACGGCCCTTGCACGAGCCTTCTGCCAAAGAGCCAATTGCCTGACTCTCTCGGACGCGACATAGACCTGCCAAGCAGCTTGCCCCGCGGCGCACTTCTCTTCCTCGGCCTTCTTCTCTGCCTCTATTTTGGCATGCTCTACCGGCGGCAAAGCCTCCCACATGGCTACATCCATTTCTTTCCAAAGATCCTCAAGGTTGGGGGGCTCGGCGGGCGGCACGGTGTTCTCCTCGTAGCGGGGAGCCGACGCGTCCTCCGACGCGCATGTTCGAGAGATTGGGAACGCCAACGCGTCCACCTCGACGCGTCGTGGCGAGGAGTGGAACACCGACGCGTCCTCCTCGACTAGTGGCGGTGAGGAACGGAACGGTGACACGTCACCGTCCGGGCGGTGCAGTGAGGGGCGCCTAGGGCTTGGGAGGGGCAATGCCATGGTGGCCGACGTGAGAGGGAGGGGGAGGAGATAGCGATGAACGTGAGCGTTCTTCCGAATGTCGTGGGAGGCGCAGTATTTATAGCGAGCAATGGCACACCTACGTAAGATATGGACTGAGCTGCACTAACTTAACTACATGTCTAGTTGCGTCACTGACATGTGGGCGAGACCCCTGTTGGGCCCATATGTCAGTGACCCAATGCACCTGCAGTTAAGTAACTGAAGCAGCGTCCCAGAAGATATGTTGTGTGATTAACGTAACAGCTACATGGGATATTTGTTGGATTAAATTACGGGGGAGGGAAGGGGTGAAAATATTGCTAGTCACAACGGATTGGACGAGCGTGGGGGGAGGAGAGTCATGCATATAGATTTTTTCCGCACGGGGTGGAGTGGTGGGACCGCTAGAGCGAGGAGAGCCTAGCAGGCATATTATTGTTTCCACACATGGAGAGGAAAAGATTTGTAGACGAACGGGCTTCCTGTAGGTATGGGGAATGGTGCATAATAAGTCATCTTGCATGCCGGGCTAGGTATAGTCTCAAGTCATTAAAAACATACACGCCCCACACATGTTCATATTCCAAGGTGCACTAAATTATTGCTTGCGATGATTAAGGCTAGCCATAATGGTGGTATCTTAGCTGGTATCATGCACACGGGAATAGCAAACATGCTGATGTGGCAAAGAATTAAAGAAGACAGGGGTGTTAGAGTAACTAGTGTTCATGCATGCATTGGTAAACACATTTTTTTGTGAAGAGCGACAACATTAGTTGAGTACTTTTGCAGACTACAAAAACTATTCCACCGCCTCTGTCTTGCTAAGAGTAGGTGAAATTTTTGAATCGAGCCCTTTAAACTAGAAGGGAGGTAGTAGTACTCTAATAGCTAACCTTGTGGTGATGACAAGATAGGACATGGCATGCACCTGGACGGAGGAACTAGTCTGCATTGTCCATTTAAGTTTTGTCTGAATTCAATGTACCTCTACTTTGACCAGACTTATAGAAAAATGTATCAACATTCACAATGTCAAATCAATATTTTTATACTCATTATAAATTGTAGTTCTTATACTCATTATAATTAGTATTGTAGATATTGATATTTTTAGTATAAATTTGGTCAAACACTTTGCAAACGGTTGACGGAAGTAAAAAGGACCAGAGGGAGTATCATGCATGCGGAGTAGGCAAAAATAATTGCTCATTTATAGCCGGTCAAAGTCTCAAAGGGCACGACCGCGCGAGGGGGGCGAAGGTCATGGGAGGCACGACGGTTGACGGAATTAAGTGAAGTTACATCCATGCGCCGGCATGTCATGCGAACAGGCAGAAGCTATACCGTCAGGCCTAGGATATGGGTGTAGTAAACATGACATCTAGTGGGTCCCGCATAGTTCTCGAGAACTCTTTGGGGGCTTGCAGCCGTTTATCCACCGGGCAAGCCAGCAACCCCACGTCGTTCGCACGGCCTACTCGTCCCTGTCTTCTACTAGTATAGTACCTTACAACGGTTCGCTCCCAGTCGTCCCGTCCTTTCACATTAAACTAGTTAAACTTCATCCTAACCCTCCTCCAAAATCCATGGCCTCCCAAATCTCCATGGTTGCCACTGAGTACCACGTTAGAGCCATCACTGGCGATGAGTTCATCATCATCTACACACCTGGATCCGCGACGGTGAAAGCATGCCTTGCTCGCTTCCTATGCATGTTCAACATTTCAACGGATGAGTGGGTCGCTGGGCTAGATGTTGAGTACACCACAGTCCTGGAAAGAGAGAAGAATCTAAAGGAGGCAAAGAGGAAAGCCCACCGTGATCCAGGTTTGTGTACATAATGTGTTCTTGGTCTACCACATATGCCATGCCGACGTTGAGTGCGAGGATTTTAAGAACTTCCTCAAGGACAAAAGAGTGAAATTTGTTACTGCAGACTTTAGGAACGACAGGGATGTCCTGGGTCGTATAGGCCTCGTTGTAGGCCAGCCCTTCGACCTCTAGAAGGCAAGCCTGGTGTCCTCCTCTCAGCCTTCAATGCTAACGCTGGCAGCAGCCATGATTGATCCTTTGTACGCTAAACAGAAGAAACCTCACCACGAGTTTCATCATGCATGGGAGTCGAAGACATTAGATGAAGATCACATCCTGTACACAGCAATGGATGCCTACCTTTATTTAAATATCTACAAGGATTGGATGAAGAAGCAGAGCCCAGTGTCTGGTTCAAGCAAAGAAGCATCGGCGAAGAGGAAGAGGAAGAGGGACGAGGACGAAGTCGAGGACGTGGACTCTGACTCCGAGTAGGTGGCAGTGCCGTCGCTCATGCTGGTTCTACTGCAGTGTCAAGCGGACTAGTTTCTTAGTTTATTTTCAAGGGTGTGTTGTGTTGAGGCCCCAACAGAACTATGTTTATGTTCTTTCTCGTTATTTGAACTCTTTAGTACGTACAGTACTACTAGTACTATGTCTTACTACCATTCTTCTTGCAGTTGGTACTAGTGCTCGTATCTTCGTGTTCCTATTGTACTTAATATGTTCGTATTAGTAGTATAATTTGGGTCAGTCGATTTGTGAAAGAAGTTCGACGGAGCGAAGGAAGAAGACGGTAGAGAAGCTACCCCAGTATCTATATTAGGATGGCAGGGTGCCCATGATCTATCTTATGAGTGTTGGCGGTGGAATGCAATTCGCCGAGAAAAAATTGCATCGTGCCTGGGGTTAAACGGATGGCGGGGATGGGGGGAGCATGGCGTTGGCAGGCGGTTTAGGGGAGGGCGGGGTGGCGGCGGCAAGTGGTTAGGCGTGTGGCGGCTGAGAAGATGAACCGTACATCAATTTTGGAGGTTGAAGAAGCCCTTCTAGCCATCCATGTTGCATCAAACGGCTCACAAGAGTCGACTGACCCAAATTGCTCCTTCAGATTGTAGGATCCACGTGGCATTCGAGGTCTCGAAGGTAGATTCTGTGTCCGTGCCTGGTTTGTAGGCTCGACGCACGCGCGACCAGCTTCCGCCACGACAGCCACCATGCGCGCCTCCTCCGCGTAGGCGGAGACAACAATGACACGCTAGTTTCTCCTCGCGGCGTGCTGGAGCATGCGCTCGTCCTCCTTTTCGTATGCTGCGTGCATAGGCACGGCTCCACCAGCTGCTCACATGCTTGGCAGTGCGGCGGCATCACGAGGTGGGACTGCAGACGATGTGAGCGGGCGAGCCTTTGGCTTCATGGCACAGGGATGGCGGCGACACGATGGTGATGGGCGAGAAATTGTTGGCCGGAGCAGGCGGGCGCCAGCATGCGCAACGGCGGCGGTAGCATATTGATGAGTGCGCGTATGGGAGTTTAGTTTAGTTTTATATAGGGTTGGTCAAACTTAAAAGAAAACCGTACTAGTACACGTAAACATTAGACTTAGGCAGCGCTTTTATTAGTTGACATAGCCACGATACGGAATCCTGTGCAAGTGCATGAACCGTGGCCGCGTGGTGGATCGAAGGGTGCATCATCACCGTGTCGTGCTCGAAGGACATCCACTGAACCTTTTTGTGTGTGTGAAAACAATCCCCGAATATTACTCAACTTTTTTTCCTGGAAAAGTTCTTGACACTACAATATTTCCATATATTTGAATTTAGCTCCAGTTCGTGTTTATTTGGATTTGGACGTTTTAGGTGCGCCCTAGTTTTTTTAATACTGATTTTGTGTGTGTGACTAAGAGAGAACGTGTGTATGTGTCCATATGTGTGATGTGGTGGAAGGGCAATGTGGAGACGGTGTGCGTCTGATAGAGACATAGAGAGGTGTGAATGTGCAAATGGTCATGCATGAGTGAGACATAGACAGATGCTGATACGTTGTGTATACATGAGAGAACGGTCTTCTATTTTCCTTGTGTGTGTGTGAGAGAGAGAGAGAGAGAGAGAGAGGAGAATCCATAAAACAACAACCATCTCTCTCGATTCGTCCATCCCTCGCATGATCGCATGTAACACATGCATCAACGCGCACATTTTGACACCCTCACCCGGCCCCTGCCCACCTCAAGGCCCGCACAATCTCTTCGTGAATACCCTGTTTAGCATGTCGCTTTCTGTCACATACACACACATTTCTCTCCTTAGGTTTGTTTTCTCTCAATATATGACACACACACACACAGCACAACACAGCATAGCACACACACACACCCTCCCCTCAGCACACAATTCATCCCCATCCAAGGTTATATGGCGACCACTCTCGCTTGTGCTTCTCTGCACCCTGGCATGCACAACACCTCAATCTTCAAAGAGGCCATCGAGGAGATCAAAGATGGCGACCACACTGCGCTAGAGAATGCGGGGCCATTTGGAAGCAGGATGATGTGACGACGGCTGACCGACTCCTCCCCCACCCTCTCTCTCTCGCACAAAATTACCTATCCCTCTCTCCCCCGCACAAAATTATAAATCCCTCAATCCACAATATCCTTCCCCTCTCGTCCATGTTTTTCCAGCTCTCTCATCAAACATGTTGTCTCTTCTCCTTCCACGTGTACAGAATCCGGATACACACCCATCTCACGTATATTACATGTCTCCCTCTTTCTCACAGACCTAACTTCTTCTTCTCTCTTTCTCTCTCTCTCTCTCTATCTATCTATCTATCTATCTATCTATCTATCTATCTATCTATCTATCTATCTATCTCATTGGGTTTGTCTCCTACTCTCTCGTCCACATACATACAATCTTTCCCGCCCTATCTGCTCCATCTTCGCAAGCTCTCTCTACACGTTCCATTCACACATTGGGATATGTTCCAAATTTTGCTTTTATAATAGCTGATGTAGAGTTATGGTTGGTTTGTTGCATCCTACAAATTAATAACTAAGAAATGCATTTAGATTCTCATTTGACTGGAATTATGTGAGTTTGAGCATGTTGTGAAGTACTATAGACCTCGTATACATCTTGGAATTCGACAATGATTTTAACTATTGAATTGTATAGACCACTACATTCGAAGTCAGTAGCCTAATATATTTATTTCACAATTTCAACAAATGATTAGTTCACTATACACTAAGAAAACAAATGTGTACTCCCTCCGTTTTTATTTTAGTCCCCGTATTAGCATCGGTCAAAGTCAAGTTTTGTAAACTCTCAGAAAGTTTATAAGAAAATATTAACATATACAATAACAAATAAATACCATTAGATTCATTATTGAATGTACTTTCACATCATACATATTTGTTATGGTAAATATTTATATTTTTCTATAAACTTGGTCAAACTTTAGGAAGTTTGACTTTGGTCAAACCTAATATGCAGAGTTTACTAGTACTACTCGCTAGTTGCTTAGCCGAATCACCCAACACGCCACACGGGGAGTTCAGTGTCACAAAATTTAGAGGTCGGCGGGAAAATCTCCCACAACCCTGATTCGAGTAGTGGGAAGTTACCATCATAGCCTTCGGAACAGGCCTATGGATGACGCTTGGTAGGGGGCTGTTTTCGTAACTTCAGGTTCACCCTACCCAGCCAACACCACCCCGGCACCCAAAGTAGTACACCTAAATACTCCCCATTTTCTATCCCCACCACAAAATAGACTTCTCCACGGCACCGCAGCCTTCGTGCTCCTCCCCTTCTACATCGGCGCACTTGTCTACCGCAGCGCATCTGCCTCATCGACGACCTCGTACGCCGCACTGGAGCCGGCCCACGATTGTTGTCGTACACGGAGCATCTTCCCCGGCACCGTCTTCCACAGTCTCAGATCTGCTTCCGGAAGCCGACTCCAAGCACAGAAGCACCACCGTCATGGACAATGAACTGACTCCCGTTGCCGACCATGACTCACAGAGGCTGCCCTGAGCATCGTTCTCCTCCTCGATTGGTAACGTGTGTATTGAATCACTTAGCAGCACATGTGCAGTTAAAAATTTGTTCATACCTACCCTTCAAATTTCTTGGGTGCTATTGTTCCCGTAAAAGTAATTGGTTATAGTCTCCATTGTCCAACAGAATATCAGCTTGTAATTGTGCGTCACTCTTGTAGCGCGCTGTGCTTGGGTAGGTTTTTCATCTGCAACCAATAGTGTGGCAAATGATGGAAAGTTTTTTAGAACTAGCAAGATGCCCATGCGTTGCACGCATCAAGATGCATTTGTATGAGTAGTTTATCTTGTGGGAGAAAAGGATGAACGAGGGAAGGCCTTATTTGCAAATCTGGAGATGGGTGTGGGTATCTTTTTGCAAAATTCCCATTGTTTCCTTCCTATCTGTCAGATATAAATCGGACGGCCTATATTGCAGGATGGCAGGCACACCATCATCACCAACTCTGTTCTTTTATAAGAAAATAAGTATAGAGAAAAAAAGTAGACAATAGAGAAGTAGAGATAAATATAAATATTAAATATAAAACAAATATAACAGTAGATAAGAGAGTAGAGATAGCAGAGAAGTCAGGAAAGGATCGCGCACGCGCGGGAAAAAGCGGTCAGGCGTGCGCTAGTTTTGGCGCGCGGCGTCCGTCACGCTTTATAAAATCCAACGCCCTCCCACCGCTTTGTGCCTTGCCATCGCTCTCTCCCCACTTTGTGCCTCGCCACCGCTCTCTCCCCGCTCTTTCTCGCCTCGCCGCCGCCGCGCTACCATGTCGCCGCGTAGCCGGGAAACTTGGGGATATCGTGGCATCCGCGCGCGCCCCTCCGGCGGCTTCTCCGCCAAGATCCGGTTCTGCGGGATGCGCCTCGGCCTCGTCAATTTCGACACCGCGAATGAGGCCACCCGCGCGTACGACGCGGCGGTGTGGCACCTCCGGTGGCCTCATAGAACATTGAACTTCCCCAACATGCCGACGCGGGAGCGGGCGTAGGAGCTCGCGCCTCTGTTGCAGCTTATCACCGACGAGGATCGTTGCGACCACCGGAGGTGGGAGCACCATCTCGGCATCGCCGAGATGGACGAGGAAGCCATGGCGTTGTGGCGCCAACGCTTCTTGCAGGACATCATCAACGAGCGCGAGTTCTACACGCAAAGGAGGGCAGAGAGGGATAAGAGGAGGGCGGAGTGAGCCGGCTATCGCGAGAACAAGCATAGGCAAAAAGCGGACGCTCAATTCAACATGAGGCTAGGAGCAGCATCACCTTGGGAATCCGATGATGATTGATATCTTCACGCCTACAGTCAGACATCAGAGAAGGACATCACCGAGGAGGAGTAGTTGAATTATCTATTTTTTTATCTATCTATGCTGAGAAAAATCCTCTACTCTCTAGTCTCTACTCTCTATCTCTACTTCTCGATCTCAGCACTATAAACGCTTTTTTAAAGCGCCACACATTGCAATTCTGTTGGAGATGCTCTAACATGGAAGACGAGTGCTTTAATGTTGCCCACAAGATGCACGAGTATTACTATTAGTATATTTTTCTTTCCATGCTAAGATTTTAAAACCACAAGTGCGAACATGCAGAGGAGCAATGAAGACCAAACATGGGATATTGGGGACATCTTCAAGGAGCATGGCAAGTTAAAGAGGAGTTGCACCGAACCTGTAAAACGAGCTTTGGTAAGTAACACCCTTTCAATTACTTTTGCTTAGCCTCGTGTTCTTCGATGTGTATATGTTGTAGTTTCTGTTTCTCTTAGGCCTCATGTTCTTCGATGTGTAATAAGAAGAGTCTTAAAGGCTTTCATTTTTAGCTTGATGTAGGAAGTGGGTGTTCTCACCTTGTAGTCTATTTTTATATTATTTTTCCCTTTTGAATTCACTTCTCCGAGTTCTGTTTATTTGGCTTCTACTAAATGGATCTGGGTTGCTTTGAGTATTGATCTAAAAAATAAGTAACTTCATGTCAGGATGCAGTTCCGGCGAGGAGGGAAGTATAGTCAACCTCGAGATCATGTTTCCAAAATGAGGCTGGATTACACACAAGGTGCCAGTTCCCTATGATGATGGATTAGACACAAGGTGCAAATTCCCAGATGATGCTGGATTACACACAAGCCAGGTGGAGCTGTCAGCTGTTCGTGTCCTCGTGGCTCTAGTAAAGGCTGAAAGAAAGCGTGCAGCAACCCTTGAGAATGTAGCGGAGTTCCTGAAGAAGTGTAAAGAGCAATCAGATGCTCTCTTCACCCAAGACAAAGAAGAGATGGAAGAAGCTAGAAATAAGCTAGCAGAGGCAGAGCAGGCTAGGCATCTCCTGCTATCTAAAATTGTTGTCAATTCAAAATTTCCTTCATAATTGCTAGGTTCAAATGTTTATCCAGTCAGCATGCCTGTTGTGATATCCGTGCATCTACTAATGTAGCACAAAATATATTTTTCGGGTCATGTAATAACAACAATTACGTTGCAAACAATAACACACGAAGCATTGGACATGGTATAGTTCACGCGCAAGCCCGACATTCCAAGTTCAACATCCACATCAAACTCATGTTCACAGATATCTGCACATTCACACATAATGTCCACAACCATGATTCACTTCAAAGCCAAAAAAAATGTGAGGAGAGTTATAAATAAAGAAAAACCTCTAGTTCCTGCTACCAGTGCGAGCACAACAAGTCAAGACCATGCGTAATTAATTATATTTTGGTCATTTTTGTGTTCTAAAATGCCGGCCGGCTCGCGGAAGGACGTGTTGCTGGCACACGCACGGATTCAATGAAGGCAGGCGGGGCAGTCTGAAGCCGGTTGCATGTGGCGAGGAGGCGTGTTCAGCCGGGCCTACAGCGAGTGGGGCCCTCTTGGTCGGCGCGCCGGTTCAATGCCTGCGCTATGAGAGGTCGCGTCCGTGTCAGAGCAATCACTCCCTCTAGTCCTTTTTTGTTTGGGTATAACGAAATCTTGTTTTCCATTCACATTTTACAAGTAAAATTCGTGGACAAACTTTGACCCAAAATACGATGGGGACTAGTAAACCAGAATGGAGGTAGTAGTTTTTTTTAATCAAAGAAGGGTTTCCCCCTTCCGATATTCATTACTGAAAACCAGCATCTAAATCTAAACCATAGTATTTGCCCTAGAACTACCAGGTTCAACATCTAGGAACATAAACCCATACAACCATATGCCAAGGAGGTACGTAGTACTATGAATTCCATTTTCGCTCCATACAAATCGTTCTAAAAACTACTTAGTACTTATTACGCGCCATTAAAAATCGGAACTCTTAACCCCGCTAAAAAATGATATTTTAAACGTGGCTATTCGATCTGTGGCAACTGGCGAGCCACCGCCTCCAAGTCGTTCACCTGTGGTCCCGACCATCAACTCCTACGGATCAAATTATCACGCGAACTGACTAATCCTACAAAGGTACCCATTAATGCAACAATCGTGCACCTAGGGTTTTAGGGTTTATTTGTTAATGTTGCCTTTATGTAACACTCATGTGTGCGAGATAGCGAGAGACCAACTGTGTGCGTGCGCCTTTCTCTTCGTATATGTACTCCACCGTTTGTCTGGTGTCCAAAAAATTATAATAACTACTAGCAATGTGCCAATGCGTTTCCACACGATCAAAGTAGATTAATACATATTCACCGATTTGATAGAAAAAAGTCTAGTTTTGAAATACGTATATCACTAACAATATGTTATGTTTCACTCGAAATATATTCCTTTGGCGGTTTTGATGAGATAAGGGAGGAATGTTGTTGGTTTCAAGATTCGAGAAGTGATATATGTCTAATTTCTACTCTTACTAGCAAGATGCCCGTGCGTTGCACGGAACATCAAGATCTTGTGGGAGAAAAGGATGAATGAGGGAAGGCCTTATCTGCAAATGTGGAGAGGAGTGCGGGTAAATTGCCATAGTTTCCTTCCTACCCGTCAGATATAAATCAGACGGCCTACATTGCAGGATGGCAAGCCCACCATCATCACCAACTCTGTTTTTTATCCTTACTCTTATAAAAATCATAGTCGATGATGATTGCGTGCCTGCCATCCTGCAATATAGGCCGTCCGATCTATATCTGACGGATAGGAAGGAAACTATGGCAATTTTGCAAAAAGATACCGAGACCCCTCTCCACATTTGCAAATAAGGCCTCCCCTTGTTCATCCTTTTCTCCCACAAGATAAACTACTCATACAAATGCATCTTGATGTTCCATGCAACGCATGGGCATCTTGCTAGTTGTTGCAAAAATCCCATGTGTGTGTGAGAGAGAGGGAGAGAGGAGGAGGACGGAGTGCATGTGTGACAAAGACACAAAGAGTGTGTGTGTGAGAGGTATCAGCTTAAAATGAGGCGATAGTGTGTGTGTGTGTGTGCACGATCGAGAGGGCGTGTCTCAAGAAGGGAAGAAAAATCTACATAGATACAAGGAGCGGGAGAGAGACATGTATGCGATAGTGGAAGCACGAGTGTGTGGGTGTATAAACCTATCTAGAGGCTAGTCGATAAATGTTTGTGAGAGAAATACGAGTCGGGGGTGCGAAAGTGAGAGTTTTGTGTGTGTGTGTGAGAGAGAGAGAGAGACGGTAGTCAGGAAGGGGAGTGGAAGCAGGAGTTGTGTGTGTGTGTGTGTGAGAGAGAGAGAGAGAGCGGGGGAGTTTGTCTGATCATTAAACAAATGAATAATGTCAGTCTGGGATGGAGACGAAAAGGAGACCGCAACAAATGTTGTGTCTACACGAGAGAGAGAGAGAGTAATTTTAGTGGTATGAGTCATATCTAGAGACATATAGGGTGTGTGAGAGAATCCATAGAGAGAAAGACAAAGTGAAAGACAAGTGGAGACTGTGTGTGTGGCGGTGAAAAAGAAAGCTTAGGTACCTAGATATACCAGAGAACAGTAGAGACGTGAGAGATAATGAAAACCGTGTTATGTATAATGATAGGGAGAGTGTGACACTTCTCAAGGGAGACGTCGAGAGACCATGTTTGCGAGGATAGGAAAAACATGAAGTGAGCGTGCGGGTGAGCTGGAGAAAAGAGAGTGATAGCTACATGAAGGAGCATGCATGCGAGAGAGATAGGCGTGAAAGGAGTGAACATAAAAGGGATTCAAATATTTGAATTCGAGATGATGATACATGCAATCCATACTTGAACCTAAATTGATCTATCAAACATGCATACTCATATGAATTCACGCGCATCTATGTTATTTAATATGTAGATATTACTGATCCATACATTTTAGTAGAACATAATTTGGTTTAAATTTTTTGAATTCAACCTTATGATTTTGAGATCATTGTATTTGTAAATCATATTATAAATATAAAGGAGCAGAATTCTTTGTTGTGCTTTTGAAAGTATATATAAAAAAATGATGTATATAGAATTTGATTCCAATCGAAAATGGATCCCGCCCAAAAAAATAGAATACAAACAGGATTCGACTTGAGTTGGCACAGTGAACGTGCACTCTACAAAATTTGAACGAAGCGGGGAAAGTCGTTGTAACCGACCGAAACAAAAATCTACAAGATGGAAATTACTACTACCTATCCCTGCCACGCAAAGCCTATGTGCTCGATTTCTATAGGTTTCGATAGGGGTAGGTTTGTAATTTCACTCAAACATGACATAACTGCCTCTCACCCGGATTCATACATGGTGGGCGCCAAAACATAGTGTGTCCTCGGCCGAAATTGACTCCATCCCCGATTCATACATGGTGGGCGCCAAAAACAAACTTTCATCGGCAAATATTCAGTGTATGCGAGATAACCGTCCTATCCCCAACCGATTAATATTGTTGTGATGTAGGAAATTTGAAACGGGGGCTAACTTTGTAAATTTTCTCGCATTTGAGACAAGCGCGCCCTGAAGACATGGTTCCGCCCTTCCTCTCTACCTCCACTTCCCCATTCGTACTCCATGGGCGCCAAAACACCCTCTCCACCCCCAGCCTCCTCCGTCCGCCACCCCCATCCACTGCCGTCCTCCTCCACCATGCCAGAGCTGATACCCCGACGCCGTCGTCCATTACAAGATATCGACCTCTCTCATCAACGGCTTCGGACTGGGATCCTTGCATCCCGACCTCTCGCTTCATCCCCGCCTCGTCCACCTTCCCGGTGCCGCTCCTACGATCATCTCGTCCACCACGCCCTGTCGCCACCGTCTACCCTCCTAGATCTGCTTCCACGCTGCCAACAGCCATCGCTACCGCAACATCGTCAAATTCTCAGCAGATGCATACACGGCGCCGCACCAGAGACAGTACTATTTCGTATCTCCTCAACTTATTTATCGCAGCAAGAAAATAGATTTCCACTGCTTTACTCTGATTTCTTGTCCATCACTTACTTGCTAGTTGAAAGCAAACATTGGTGGTGAAGTTTCCTTTGTCCGGTTTGCACCTTCAGATCTGCCATGGCACGCTCAAGACTATACTCCCAGTGCTTATGGTTTTCCCATTTTATATTCCACACTAGTTAAATCACAGTAGACTAAATTTCAAAATTGGGTCAGTCAATTTTTCAGAGCTCGCCGGAGTTCGCCTGTGTGAACGAAGGGGCTCGGGTGGGGACAGTGGTTGTGGGGGGCGGTGGTGGGGCCTCGCCGAACAAAGAAAACTCGACGTGGGTGGGGGTTGGGTGGGGGTGGGGGTGGCGGAGGAACACAGGCGGTGGGGGCCGGTGGTCCGGCCGGCGGCCCGTGAGGCACTCTGTATGGGAAGAATCAAAGACAAGAAGAAGAAGGGTTAGGAGATGTAGGATCTTCATACAACCGCCTGGAATGGTCGAGAGACAATAGGGAGTTGCATTCTTAATGCGCTCTGGTTCATCATGTGTTGGCACTGCGCAACGAACATTTTATTATCCAAAATCTGCTTGCTCTTCTTTAGCATGTTCCTCTTCCGTTCTTCTTTAATAAGTACTCTCTCCGTTCCTAAATACAAGTCTTTGTATAGACTCCACCATGGACTACATATGGAGCAAAATGAGTGAATCTACACTCTAAAATGTATCTGGATACATCTGTATGTGATCCATAGTGGAAATCTTTACCAAGACTTATATTTTGGAACGGAGGGAGTATGATAGTAGTACAATATGTTCCTTGTAGTGAAGATGAGCAGGGACATTTGCAGTGTAGAGGTCTTGGACACTTTGAACTCTTCGGGCCTCTTTGATTTGTAGGATTTTGTAAACATGGGAATAGGATTTGTAGTGGCCTGCACACTTGAATCCTATAAGAATAGCAAGGAAATGCGGGGAGTTGTGTCGCCTTTGAGAGTTACACTGATATTAACAGTACCGCACCTTCAGTTGAAGAGAGCTGGTATCCGAAGCCTTTCTAGCCGTACCGACAATACTAGCACATATATTCCAGCAAGTACCACTTTGCTGATTTTACTCTGATGCTTAAGATTTTCCTGTTATATCTACAATATGATCTATGTAGCTGCTTTGTGTCGCACTAGCAGCCGTCCACTCTTGAAGCTAAACACTGCAATGACTTACAAAATTGGCACCAAGGCATTGAGTTCCATTCTAGATGCAATGAAACTCATATGCTCCCCACCTGTTGACTCTTGTTCAGAATATGATCCTAATGACTCTTGTTCAAAATTACCACATATAGAGAGACAACATGGAATTGCATTTCTTTGGGCGCTGTGATTCATCATGAGTGTGCAACCAAAATTGTATGCAATGAAGCGGAACCTCAAGAATATGCTTCCTCTTCTGTTCTTTAACATGTTCCTCTTTGTTTATTCTGTATTTAGTACGTACAGTATGTTCCTTCTCAGGAAGGGGAGCAGGGACATCTGCAGTCAACAGCTGATAGAGCTGGCCTGTACGTGATCGATAGGCTTTCAATTACTAGTGGCAATACAACACCATATTTTCAAGCCAGTTCCACTTTCCCGATTTATATATCGTGGTTATGGTGTACCCCTTTTATGTACACTATGATCTGCCTAGTTGTTGTGTGCTCTTGTTATCATGGTTTGGCAATAAACTCTCTATATAGTATATTATGAACCTATCATATGCCAACTATCCTTACTTCTGGAGCCTATTTTTTCTGTACTTGTGCCAGATTATATAAATGCACGCCCCATATTACAGCACACATGAGCTCTCTCATCAGAATCCAGTGATAGCACACAAGTGTTTACAGGGGCGCCCCTATATTAGAATATCCTCTGCATTACAAAGATAATGCCACGACCGGTTTTTCCGGGTAATAAATTTCCAGAAAAGACCGTCGTGCTCATCAACCCCAGGATTACTGTTAGCTGATGAGGCTCCAACTGGATACAGAAATTCCAAGCAGAATACAACATATGTAGTACAAGACCATTCTGGCCTGAGAGTACAACAAATGGTTTCTAGTGGTTGATGGCGGAAGCGGTTTGAGAGACATCAGTGTCTATGGGACTCCATTTCCCACGGTAACAGCTGACCAGGTTAACTCCTATCTTCGCGAGGTACTATCTCCATTGTGCAGGTTCCGGGGCTGACATCGCGTCGCTCCTCTCCGAGCAAGAAAATCTGGCCAAGACAATAGCCAGGGACAAGCCAGTGAGTACTTTGAATGTACTCGCAAACATTATGAACACAGGTATAATATAGCAATGATGTACTAAAAATATTTTATGCTCATGACGTCAGTCACAAAAGATAAATGAAACTCTGATGCGTGCAAGCAAGTTATTTATAAAAATGCAATGACATGGTAGTATAAAAATTTATGAAACAAATAACAAGCAATGCCACAGTCGGGCGTCTTAGCGACACCACAAAAAGGGCTTTAAAAGAAATGCCACAGTCGTGCGTCTGAGCGACACCACATAAAGGGCTTTAAAAGAAATGCCATAGTCGGGCGTCTGAGCGATACCACATAAAGGGCTTTAAAAGAAATGCCACAGTCGGGCGTCTGAGCGACACCACATAAAGGGCTTTAAAAGAAATGCCATAGTCGGGCGTCTGAAC
>NC_041393.1:92142983-92150573 GCF_002162155.2 Triticum dicoccoides
CGACACCACATAAAGGGCTTTAAAAGAAATGCCACAGTCGGGCGTCTGAGCGACACCACATAAAGGGCTTTAAAAGAAATGCCACAGTCGGGCGTCTGAGCGACACCACATAAAGGGCTTTAAAAGAAATGCCACAGTTCGGCGTCTGAGCGACACCACATAAAGGGCTTTTTAAAAAAAACAATCATAGTGAATATCCCGGAGGTAGAACCATCCCAGAGATACTCGATAATAACAATAATATCACGGTAGTCAATAATAATAATAATCATAGTTATCACAAGTCACGAGTAGTAATTCCATTTCTGGTTAACCGTTTCACCTCCGAAGACCGACACTAAGACCGACACCTGACCCATCCCAGACTGTAATCCTTAACCATGGACACGGCTATTCGAATAGATTTAATCTCTGCAGAGGGTGTACTCTTTACCCACGAGTAACGGATTTCTTTAGTCCATCGGGACTAATTCCGTCTACGGTCTTTTTGTTGAAAACACACCTAACTTGCACACACCAGCTTAACTCACACGTATCTGGAATCACCCACGACACCTGTTAAGCAACTCTAAGTGGGGAGGCTACAACCTCGCATAGCATGGGATCAAATTTATATCGCGCTCTCTAAGGGGTGGCCTCCCCTCTCGGTCCCAACCGGAAACACCCATGCCCCCGCACCAGGTGGCTTGCCTACCAGCTACATCCGGTACCTTCCACCATGGCCTCTCTGTACGGTGTGTGCTAGAAAGAGGTTGACAACTTACTGAACCGTACTCTACTTGCTGTAGAGACGAGTGGTAGCACGAAACAAGTATGGGGGTTACTGGCACAAGACTCGATCTACGGTCGACTCAGGAGGTTTAAGTATTCCCTGCATGATTAATATAACGAATATATTTCAACCAACAGGGTCACTGCTCATATCACTTTACCATGCCATACCAGACATAACCGTCCCGACGGAGACCGGCGACAAACTCATGCCTACCCAAGGCTGAGGTTTTCCCGGGTTCCTGCCGGTATGCATGCAAGGCACATGAGGGTGAATATCATCACAAGTGTGATCATTTCCAACAGCCTGGAAATCACTAATATGCACTCATGCATATGATCATACCACATGAAATAACGAGTCCTTCGAAATGTGGCGGTGTTATAAATGTATCCATGATCACACCAAAATATTATGTCGGGATTCAGAATGCTTGCCTTCAAAGTTGTGGAGGGGTGGGGTGCTCTCCAAAACTTTTGAAAGCTTCTTCTCTCTCCCCAAAATCCTATTTAAAAATATATTTGAATTAACACACATTTCAAAAACAGTACAAAAAAGTTGTTTGAAATTTTTTTCAAATAAATCTTAAAATAAACTAGACCAAATTTGAGGAAGGTAGGAAAAAGAATCAACTCATTTGGAGTTATATTTAAAAAGTTATAGCCAGTCAAAGATTTGGTCAAATCTGTTTTTAAAATAAAACAGAAAAGAAAACGTTTCGGAGGTGAATACGCTTTCGGAGCGGGGAAAACGTACTGGGGAAAATACGCCTTCACTTAATCCCACGTGGACAGGCACGGGGTCGCTAACAGTGGGTCCAGAGGGCCCACTGGTCAGGTTTGACCAGTCTTCTCCCTCCTCTTTCTCTGTCCCGAGTGGAGGCGGGACTCCGGCAATCGCCACCGGCGATTGGCGGCTCCGTTCGAGAAACCGAAGTCATCCACGGGTTCAGGGGGTCGAGGCGGTCCCGCCGGTGGGTGTTACGGTCTCGGGAGCGGACGGGGTCGTCGGCGGTGAGCTTCGCGGCGGACGGAGAGCTTCGGGAGCAGAGTGGTTTTGGGGCTACGGTGGTCCTCGATCAAAATCGAGTAGTGGGAATGGTTTACGGGAGGATGAGGGGGCTCTTGGTGGAGAGAACGGAGAGTGGGAGGCCCTGGTGGTGCCGAATTGGCCGGGGCAGTGGTGGCGGCTGCAGTTGCCGGAGGTGGGGAAGAAGACCTCCCCCGGGTCGATTGGCTGCCATGGGAGGACTAGGGGTGCATTCTAAGGCTTCCGGTGTGCTCGGGGAGGCTCGGGGGCCTCCTTTTACAGCTCGTCGAGGTTGTTCCACGGTGGCCGGATAAGCTCTCCGGCGAACCGCCTCCCTGTAGCTTGCAGGGCAACATGGCGTGGCTGGGGATGACGGCAGGAGCTAGCGGACGAGTGGGCACTGCTCCAGGGGCGAGCTGGCGAGCGGAGGCGGCTTTGGCGGTGCCGACATGGGAAGAGGCTGTCGGGCGGCGGCGGCGGCTAGCTCTTGGCTTGCCGGGCGTGGCGAGGGGCGGCTTGGCGCGTAGCGGTGAGAAAGGGAGTGCGTGGCGAGGCTCTGCAGTGTGGGCCAAAACCGTGGGGGCCAGCGTGTCAGCTCGGTGCGCGTGCGTGCCAAACGCACGCTCTGCTCGCGCTCTGGGCGTGCACGGGACGTGCTCGACGTAATGCCAGAGCATGCTAGAGGTCGCGGACGAGGCTGGTAATTAACAGACCCAGGTTAGGAGTAACGGGGAGTCTAGTGGACATGCTAGTTTGATCAGAGGTGCAAGTTCACAGTGCAATGCCACAACTCATGTCAAAACTGGTCATGCACTCCAGGTGTTTGACAAAATGCCAAGGGCACTTAGACAAGTCTTGGAGTGGTCAAAAACTCCAGATGGTGGTCTCTTCAGATGCAAGAGAGAGTGGTGAGGTAATTTGGACAAAAAGGGAAACTTGCTAGTGCAAGTTTTGCAAAACTACATTCCTGGACAGGAAGTAATTGGCATCATTTCATGAACCAAAAATGATCCAAAAGGTGCATGCTCCTGGACTTAAGGGTTTAACATGGGGGACTACAAGTAGGAGAAATAATCATGGATATAGGAGCAACTAAAATGGTGGTTGCTGTACAAATCATCAAGTTGGTCCAGAATGGAAATGAGGTTGATTCACTCAATATTTTCAAGGAACAACCCTGGATTTTTGCACAAAGTGGAATCTTAGGCCATTACCAATATCCCATAATTTTGGTGGAGGCCAGGAAGAAATTTTTGAATGGGTTGTAGTGCAAAATGCACTCTGGACCAGAGAAGAAGAATTGAGTGTAGGGCTCAAAATATTTCATGAATGAAATATATTTTTGCATAAAGGTGATTTAAAGACAT
This sequence comes from Triticum dicoccoides, assembly GCF_002162155.2. Classification (NCBI taxonomy): domain Eukaryota; kingdom Viridiplantae; phylum Streptophyta; class Magnoliopsida; order Poales; family Poaceae; genus Triticum; species Triticum dicoccoides. The sequence continues at coordinate 92,146,152 of NC_041393.1, forward strand.
CACATGACATCTCCAAATTTTTGTGGAAATTTTAAGTGAATCTATCAAATGGTTGTAGTTCAAATATGGCCATTTAACCTTGAAAAACTATTTCCAAGAAAGTAAAGATCAAGCAATTAAATTAGTTAATTAGTTACACTGATAAAAGGAAAGTTTTTCTTGAGAGGTTAAACAAGTCCAATAACACATTTGAAAAGAAATTTTCTCTCTGGGAAAAACTCATCAAAACAGGGAAATAAATGATTTAAAAATCAAAATGGAGCTCAGAAATCCAAAGTTTTAATTCCTGGCAAAATTTTAATTTATTAAAACAAGGCCAAATTTTTGGGGTGTCACAATACTATCCCCCTTAAGAAAAATCTCGTCCTCGAGATTTGTTAAAAGCGGTGTTAAGAAAATATTACGCAATAAAGATGTGGCTACAGTGAGAGGGCAATAAGTGGTGAAAAACCACAGTGTGAAAACTGGGGCTGTGTGGAAGAGTCTACGGTTCGGGACAAAAATGGGTGATTTCTACGCTGGATAAAAATTTAGAATAACTCCTAAATTTAGATATACGCTGGTCGTACCCGAGAGCACAGTGCTCTCTCTGGCTGACAGGTGGGACCGGGGCCCACTATCAGTCTCTCCTTCTTCTCCCTCTGGCTCTTTCTTCTACCTCTTCTCTCCCGCGCGCTTTCTCGCGCTTTCTCCACCGGCGATGCCTAACTCTTAGGGCATCTAGGCCGTACCGTGGTAGTGCGCGGCATGCTAGCTGCCGGTGCAGCATGCACTCACCTCGCGGGCCAGCGTGATGTCGGCACTGCTCGCGGATTCGACTCAGAATACCGGCGATCAGCGACGAGCGGCGTTGGTGGACTTTGCCCACCGTACACCAAGCTCGAGCTATAAAAACGGCCGGGGTGCCTCTCTCTTCTTCCTCGCACCTGGCCTCACTTCTCCTCCTCCTCCCTCCATTACTGCTTACAGAAGCTCGGGTGAGGCTCTAATGGCGGAGGCGATGCCGGACTGGTTTGTGATCCTGATATGCGGAGGGCTGGCGACACTTCTGGGGCTCTCTGTGCTCCTGTGCGCGATGATCTTCGACGAGTATCGCGATGCTGCGGCTCGGGTGTTGGCTCTCCGCGGTGGTGGTGATCATGAGGAGTAGATGGAGGTGTGCCGGGTGCTAACTGTTGTTAGGGGGTGATTAGCTGGATGTAACACCGTTGCAAGGTTTTGCAAACAGTGTATGTGTCTGAATGATTATGGTTGTGAGTCTGCTGCGTGGTGCTGTGTGAAATTAATTAATCCATGTCGTGAGAAGGGGCAGGTGTAGCAACTCAGAGAAAAGAAACCTCGCTCTAGGATTTTGCGAGGGAAAAAAACAGTTAATTAAAAGGAGCATAACCCACAACACAAACTACACACATTAGTAGAAGCCAAATAATTGACTCGTCGTACAAACTCAGGGTATCACGCATAAGTCACACACATAAATAAGTGTTGCAAAGAACAAATACAGTAGTGACGTCTAAAATGAAAATGGTAACTGGGTGGGGTCCTGATAAAATGTCTCTGGTAAAGGGATACACTCTTCTTCTATCGGAGGCAGTGGATTGACCAGTCGATGTATGCGTCTCTCTGTGTCGGGTCTCAGTGGTCTGCCGATGGCAATCTGAGGATTTAAATCTGCGAGGCTTTGGAGATAATCCATCACTCGCTGGTTCAAATGCTCTTGAGCAATGATGTACTGGATAAGGTTGACCAGAACTGGGTCTCTCTCAATACGTCCACTGGGAAAAGATGTTACTTCTCCGGGTGCTGCATGGCTCGGAAAGTAATAATATCCTCGTTCTCGGGCATAGGGTACTGCAGATCGAAGACGAGCAATCGCTTCTTTCGCAGCAGCTTCTATGGCCAGGTGAGGGGTTGGCATAGATTTCCCCATGAGGGAAACTTCCGTTGGATCTTTATTGGAGTCTACGGGAGGGATATGTACTGCTGCCCAATATTCCGAGGTGGATGGGGTGATCCTTGATTTGAACAGCTCGTACTGAGGTGGCTGGGTAGAACCCATGGTACTGCGGGTAAAATCCCACAATATTTTGACAAAGCTACCTGGGGTTGCATCTGGGGTTCTCAGATGAATGCTGGGGCTCGGCATGACAGGAAAAAGTGTGAGTGTGGTGCACAAAGTGAGGGTTGCTGAGTAAGGTCACAAGGTGGCCTTTATATAGCAATGGAGCTGGATTTGTTTTACCGTGGTGAAAGGTAATAAATTTGCCAGCTTAGCTCCAAAGGTCGGGTCAGTGTCAGAGATACACATATCTCATAAAGAGACGTGTTACTGTGGTTGCCGTCGGGTTGGTTTTGGTAGTTGTGCCTGAAAAAATATGCAGCTATGCGCTGACCAAATATGCAAGGCTACTATTAAAATAGAGGCACAACGACAGGCTGCATTAATGTACACGGTCGTACGATTACAAAGTGAGGATACACTGAAACTCGGTGCTACTCATACGGCTTAGTCTACCTCGTTTATGTCTAAACGGGCGCGCCTGGTGGATGTCGAGGCTTCTCCACGTGTCTCTCTGCCGGGATCAGTCGGAGATGGCGGAGGAACTGCAGGGTCGGGGTAGTGATGATGACCATCGCGGGGATTGTTGGCCACAACCCCGTTGGAGTGTGCTCCCAATATGCGACGAAGCACCTCTGGGGTTATCGCAGCACCTTGGACGATGGCTGGGGCAGATCTCGGGGTCTCGATCGGTTATCCAAACAGCACGACTGGGTTGTCGGCGTTGGGCTCGTTTTCTCCTCTCGCCGGGGCTCGATAAACCAGCTCTCCACGAGCTGCGATTAGATCAATAGTGATCTGGTCGAACAGAGCCTCTAGTGCACTTACATAGCGCACTAGGTGTAATAATGCGGGGTCCCTCTCGTGATCTCCGTTGGCAACTTGGGGTGGTCTACCATACCCTTCACGTCTGGGGTAGTAGTGGAACGAGCGACAGTTAACTCTGGGCGACAAGTGCCTGAGATGAACTATAGCCTCTCGAGCGGCTAGCTGGATGGCTTGTGGCTCAAAGGAAGTTGTCCTTCTGGTGAACCTGTAGGGGCACTCGGGTGCTAGACCCCTATCGTAGATGTGCACAGTGGCCCAGAATTGACGGTCTTCACCGCTCATGGGTCCTTGATACACAACATATTCTGGTGGCTCTTCTAACGCGTAGGCACGACGGGTGAGGTTTGCGAGGATGGTCACAAAACCTCCAAGGTTGGTTGCTGTGGTTTCGTTGTGCACTATGGGTCCAGGCATTGTGGCTCGGTTTGGGGTAGCGGCTGTGCGGTGCTGTGTTGGGACTAGCGTGCCCTTTTTATAGGGAAAAGGGGGCGGAGTCTTCCTTCGCACGCTTGCGAGAAAGGACTATTTAGGGGCCGGTCACTGGCGCATGAGTGATAGGTTAGGTTGATAGGTTGGGCACCGACTGCCAGAAGGTGTTGGGTCACTGTGTGGCTATCTTGCACGAGAAGCTTGGCTGGGGTTTGGCTAAGGTCTAGTTGGTTGGTTTGCCTAAGTTTTTCGACCTGGCTAAGATAGGATTAGCCAATGGTCAGCCTGGCTCTGATACCAAGTCTGCCACGCCCGGTTTTTCCGGGTAATAAATTTCCAGAAAAGACCGTCGTGCTCATCAGCCCCAGGATTACTGTTAGCTGATGAGGCTCCAACTAGATACAGAAATTCCAAGCAGAATACAACATATGTAGTACAAGACCATTCTGGCCTGAGAGTACAACAAATGGTTTCAGTGGTTGATGGCGGAAGCGGTTTGTGAGACATCAGTGTCTATGGGACTCCATTTCCCACGGGAACAGCTGACCAGGTTAACTCCTATCTTCGCGATGTACTATCTCCATTGTGCGTGTTCCGGGGCTGACATCGCGTTGCTCCTCTCCGAGCAAGAAAATCTGGCCAAGACAATAGCCAGGGACAAGCCAGTGAGTACTTTGAATGTACTCGCAAACATTATGAACACAGGTATAATATAGCAATGATGTACTAAAAATATTTTATGCTCATGACGTCAGTCACAAAAGATAAATGAAACTCTGATGCGTGCAAGCAAGTTATTTATAAAAATGCAATGACATGGTAGTATAAAAATTTATGAAACAAATAACAAGCAATGCCACAGTCGGGCGTCTTAGCGACACCACAAAAAGGGCTTTAAAAGAAATACCACAGTCGGGCGTCTGAGCGACACCACATAAAGGGCTTTAAAAGAAATGCCACAGTCGGGCGTCTGAGCGACACCACATAAAGGGCTTTAAAAGAAATGCCACAGTCGGGCGTCTGAGCGACACCACATAAAGGGCTTTAAAAGAAATGCCACAGTCGGGCGTCTGAGCGACACCACATAAAGGGCTTTTAAAAAAAAA
>NC_041393.1:92150797-92157229 GCF_002162155.2 Triticum dicoccoides
AAGCAATGCCACAGTCGGGCGTCTTAGCGACACCACAAAAAGGGCTTTAAAAGAAATACCACAGTCGGGCGTCTGAGCGACACCACATAAAGGGCTTTAAAAGAAATGCCACAGTCGGGCGTCTGAGCGACACCACATAAAGGGCTTTAAAAGAAATGCCACAGTCGGGCCTCTGAGCGACACCACATAAAGGGCTTTAAAAGAAATGCCACAGTCGGGCGTCTGAGCGACACCACATAAAGGGCTTTTAAAAAAAAACAATCATAGTGAATATCCCGGAGGTAGAACCATCCCAGAGATACTCGATAATAACAATAATATCACGGTAGTCAATAATAATAATAATCATAGTTATCACAAGTCACGAGTAGTAATTCCATTTCTGGTTAACCGTTTCACCTCCGAGGACCGACACTAAGACCGACACCTAACCCATCCCAGACTGTAATCCTTAACCATGGACACGGCTATTCGAATAGATTTAATCTCTGCAGAGGGTGTACTCTTTACCCACGAGTAACGGATTTCTTTAGTCCATCGGGACTAATTCCGTCTACGGTCTTTTTGTTGAAAACACACCTAACTTGCACCCACCAGCTTAACTCACACGTATCTGGAATCACCCACGACACCTGTTAAGCAACTCTAAGTGGGGAGGCTACAACCTCGCATAGCATGGGATCAAATTTATATCGCGCTCTCTAAGGGGTGGCCTCCCCTCTCGGTCCCAACCGGAAACACCCATGCCCCCGCACCAGGTGGCTTGCCTACCAGCTACAACCGGTACCTTCCACCATGGCCTCTCTGTACGGTGTGTGCTAGAAAGAGGTTGACAACTTACTGAACCGTACTCTACTTGCTGTAGAGACGAGTGGTAGCACGAAACAAGTATGGGGGTTACTGGCACAAGACTCGATCTACGGTCGACTCAGGAGGTTTAAGTATTCCCTGCATGATTAATATAACGAATATATTTCAACCAACAGGGTCACTGCTCATATCACTTTACCATGCCATACCAGACATAACCGTCCCGACGGAGACCGGCGACAAACTCATGCCTACCCAAGGCTAAGGTTTTCCCGGGTTCCTGCCGGTATGCATGCAAGGCACATGAGGGTGAATATCATCACAAGTGTGATCATTTCCAACAGCCTGAAAATCACTAATATGCACTCATGCATATGATCATACCACATGAAATAACGAGTCCTTCGAAATGCGGTGGTGTTATAAATGTATCCACGATCACACCAAAATATTATGCCGGGATTCAGAATGCTTGCCTTCAATGTTGTGGAGGGGTGGGGTGCTCTCCAAAACTTTTGAAAGCTTCTTCTCTCTCCCCAAAATCCTATTTAAAATATATTTGAATTAACACACATTTCAAAAACAGTACAAAAAAGTTGTTTGAAAATTTTTCAAATAAATCTTAGAATAAACTAGACCAAATTTGAGGAAGGTAGGAAAAAGAATCAACTCATTTGGAGTTATATTTAAAAAGTTATAGCCAGTCAAAGATTTGGTCAAATCTGTTTTTAAAATAAAACAGAAAAGAAAACGTTTCGGAGGTGAATACGCTTTCGGAGCGGGGAAAACGTACTGGGGAAAATACGCCTTCACTTAATCCCACGTGGACAGGCACGGGGTCGCTGACAGTGGGTCCAGAGGGCCCACTGGTCAGGTTTGACCAGTCTTCTCCCTCCTCTTTCTCTGTCCCGAGCGGAGGCGGGACTCCGGCGATCGCCGCCGGCGATTGGCGGCTCCGTTCGAGAAACCGAAGTCATCCACGGGTTCAGGGGGTCGAGGCGGTCCCGCGGGTGGGTGTTACGGTCTCGGGAGCGGACGGGGTCATCGGCGGTGAGCTTCGCGGCGGACGGAGAGCTTCGGGAGCAGAGTGGTTTTGGGGCTACGGTGGTCCTCGATAAAAATCGAGTAGTGGGAATGGTTTACGGGAGGATGAGGGGGCTCTTGGTGGAGAGAACGGAGAGTGGGAGGCCCTGGTGGTGCCGAATTGGCCGGGGTAGTGGTGGCGGCTGCAGTTGCCGGAGGTGGGGAAGAAGACCTCCCCCGGGTCGATTGGCTGCCATGGGAGGACTAGGGGTGCATTCTAAGGCTTCCTGTGTGCTCGGGGAGGCTCGGGGGCCTCCTTTTATAGCTCGTCGAGGTCGGTTCCATGGCGGTCGGATAAGCTCTCCGGCGAACCGCCTCCCTGTAGCTTGCAGGGCAACGTGGCGTGGCTGGGGATGACGGAAGGAGCTAGCGGACGAGTGGGCACTGCTCCAGGGGCGAGCTGGCGAGCGGAGGTGGCTTTGGCGGCGCCGACATGGGCAGAGGCTGTCGGGCGGCGGCGGCGGCTAGCTCTTGGCTTGCCGGGCGTGGCGAGGGGCGGCTTGGCGCGTAGCGGTGAGAAAAGGAGTGCATGGCGAGGCTCTGCAGTGTGGGCCAAAACCGTGGGGGCCAGCGTGTCGGCTCGGTGCGCGTGCGTGCCAAACGCACGCTCTGCTCGCGCTCTGGGCGTGCACGGGACGTGCTCGACGTAATGCCAGAGCATGCTAGAGGTCGCGGTCGAGGCTGGTAATTAACAGACCCAGGTTAGGAGTAACGGGGAGTCTAGTGGACATGCTAGTTTGATCAGAGGTGCAAGTTCACAGTGCAATGCCACAACTCATGTCAAAACTGGTCATGCACTCCAGGTGTTTGACAAAATGCCAAGGGCACTTAGACAAGTCTTGGAGTGGTCAAAAACTCCAGATGGTGGTCTCTTCAGATGCAAGAGAGAGTGGTGAGGTAATTTGGACAAAAAGGGAAACTTGCTAGTGCAAGTTTTGCAAAACTACATTCCTGGACAGGAAGTAATTGGCATCATTTCATGAACCAAAAATGATCCAAAAGGTGCATGCTCCTGGACTTAAGGGTTTAACATGGGGGACTACAAGTAGGAGAAATAATCATGGATATAGGAGCAACTAAAATGGTGGTTGCTGTACAAATCATCAAGTTGGTCCAGAATGGAAATGAGGTTGATTCACTCAATATTTTCAAGGAACAACCCTGGATTTTTGCACAAAGTGGGATCTTAGGCCATTACCAATATCCCATAATTTTGGTGGAGGCCAGGAAGAAATATTTAAATGGGTTGTAGTGCAAAATGCACTCTGGACCAGAGAAGAAGAATTGAGTGTAGGGCTCCAAATATTTCATGAATAAAATATATTTTTGCATAAAGGTGATTTAAAAACATCACATGACATCTCCAAATTTTTGTGGAAATTTTAAGTGAATCTATCAAATGGTTGTAGTTCAAATATGGCCATTTAACCTTGAAAAACTATTTTCAAGAAAGTAAAGATCAAGCAATTAAATTAGTTAATTAGTTACATTGATAAAAGGAAAGTTTTTCTTGAGAGGTTAAACAAGTCCAATAACACATTTGAAAAGAAATTTTCTCTCTGGGAAAAACTCATCAAAACAGGGAAAGAAATGATTTAAAAAATCAAAATGGAGCTCAGAAATCCAAAGTTTTAATTCCTGGCAAAATTTTAATTTATTAAAACAAGGCCAAATTTTTGGGGTGTCACAGATAATCTCACAACTATTTATGTTTTCATGGTTCTCAGATATTATACGTAATTACAGTGAATATCAGAATTCGTGCATCAGAAGAATATTGTGGAACACTGCAATGACTTACAAAATTGGCACCAAGGCATTAAGTGCCATTCTGGATGCAATGAAACTCATACGCTCCCCACCTGTTGATTCTTGTTCAGAATATGATCCTAATGAATATTCTAACCCCGAGGAGTCAAAGGCAGATGGCCTGTCCTGTTCACCCATCAAGGTGCCTGTTCTAATTTGGCAAGGTTTTATTGATTGTGCATATGTTGCATATGTTATCTTGCATCTCTTCTACTTTGTTGCACCGCCATCTGCTTAGTTTACTCATCATATATTTCAACATGCCATGCCAATCCATTATCAATACATATTCCATCTATCATCATACCATGTTTTTTCACTCAAATGTTGTTCTTGTGCATTAGACATCAAAAAGGAAGAGGGTGATTGTCGAACCTGAAGGAGCACCAGCAAAGTCCTTGAAAAACGTGGTGGTGCCGGAGAAATTAGACAGCACCCCACTTATATTGGTTGTACAACCAGTGACACAAAACATAGGACGGACTCCAGCAGACTGTACCCATACTTCACTGGCCACACCACTAGCCCCACCACACAGGACCTGCACTCCAGCAAAAGGTATACCGATTTCAGTTGCCATAGCACCAGCCATACCACAGAAAAATCCAACTCCAGCAAAAAGTACAGCAAGTCCACCGGCCGAAGACCTACCCCAACTGCAGAAACGGCCAATTCCTGCATATTTGAACCCATTCCAGTTATTCCTAGTTTAAAAGACAATGCTTTCAATGTTGTTAGGGACTACGTGCATATATTCCCATCGTGGGAAGATTGTAGTGAAGACAAACACCATTTTACATCTTCCTGTCCAACTTATGTGTAAGTGCTATTATTCATGGTTATTATTTTCCTGTTTTCTGCTGATTGAACACATCAATGATTTACATTACATTGTTGTAAGTAGGTGAGGGTCAATCTGGATAGTCATGACGAGCAAAGCTTGCTTGTGCTTTTCAAGGAAGCATTGCAGCAGTATCGGTGTTACCTAAGGAAATCACACTTTGATGGCAAGTCTATAAATGAATTTCCGATGAAGTCTCCTATGCTTAATTTAGAAGACATTGAATGGAAAAACCTTGTTATGCACTGGTCTCGTTCCCAGGATGAGTTATTGTCTATGAAATCAAATGACATTTTGAACTTCTACTTTTCTGCATGTGCCTTACGGATCTTTTTTGCAGGAAATCTGCTTGAAGAAGAATTCCAGTTTGAAAAGAACGACAGGATATCACAAATATGCTGCCCGCTGCTTTGCTCTTGTTAGTACCTGTTGTCCTGTATCACTATACTTGCATACATACCTGGTTCATTATGTGACAGCAGTATGCATGATAGCTTGCTTATCAATTGTTCGCTCCAAATTATCTGATCTGTATGAATGGTTACATTAGTGTAGAATATATCCAATGCCAATGAATTTTTTTAGCTCTGCATTGTTCTTGTAAGTACTTGTTGTCCTTTATCAGTGTACTTATATTGACAGGTAGTTTTTCATGTACCATCACTCTGCAGCTTATTTTACTTTGCCCTCCATTTTCTACACATCATATCTATATTTACTCTTACCATAAGGTTGGATAACACTGATGGTACTGAAGAAGTTTAGCTGTGCATTGCTCTTGGGTGTACCTTTTATCTGTATCGTTGTACTTACATTTATAGCTACTTGGTTATGTAGCATCACTCTTAATCTTATCTTAAATATTCTCCATTTTTTCTTATATTAGCACATCTATATTTACTCTTAACAAAATGTAGAATAAAAGCAATGCTTATGAAGAAGATTCGGTGGTAAACTTCTTGAATTTCCCCCCCATCAACATGGACAAGGGCTTCATAGAGCCTGTCTTCACCAATAATGTAAGTTTGTCCTGCTCAAGCCTTCAAACTTTGTTGTGTATATTTGGTTAGGAATGACTGCAACAGCTGTTTATTTTTGGTGTTTGCATCAAATTTCTTGTTTAAAGTTTATTATGTAGTTCATAAACAAAAGTTTCTCCTTCTCAATTTAAGTTTTTAGTTGTACAACCAAGTTCCTTCTTCATACCATGTAAATTAAACTATACCAGAGCAAGTGATCTTCTTTTGCACTGCATGTATGCTTATGTTCTTGATGTGTAATCCAGTGGTGTGGTGAACCTACCCACTACAGCACAATATCATAGCCAATCTGAAATGGGATAAATTGACAGCACACTAACGATTGATACTTATGAGTTCTTGATCTGTAATCCAGTGGTGTCGTGAAGCTGCCAACTCCTTCACAATGTCATTTCCTGCCATGTCTTGACCTGAACAATACCATATTGTGTTAATACAAATTTAAACTGTGTCACTTTATTCGTCAGTAAGAAATGTGATGAATTGTCAGCACTAATACTTTTATGTGCAAAACTTGTCATCTGTCTGCTTGTTTATCTTTCAGAGTGAGGAGGATATAAGTGTTAAACAAGCGCAGTCTCATCAGCTTGCTCAGCTGCTTGCACTGCAGCTCCCCAGTAGGGCTAGCCTTTCTTGAACTCTATTGAAGTGCTGTCGATTTTGTATATTATTTTGTCGGCGTGTTTATTTGCACGGGTGGCGATCTTTGATGCCCAGTATATGTAATCTGTTGTCTACTTGTGCTTTATTGTCATAGTGGCGAACTTTGATGCCTAGTGGATGTAATATGCCATTATTTCTTTATTGTATAGTCTAGGTTTTTTCTTATTCACGATGTTGCGATTATTT